>NW_023237898.1:0-1123 GCF_002007445.2 Ailuropoda melanoleuca | reverse complement strand
GGGGGGGGACGTTTTGATTGAATAGGGTTCCACTACTTTTTAAAATCTTGATTTAAAGCTTTGTAATGTAACTATTCATAGGCCTGGAATTTTATTACTGAACTTGCTCTCAAAGATTGTCATAGCTAAAAAAAGATTTCTGGCAAGGATGGGTAGCTCCAAACGGAAGACAGACCTTGTTAATTGTACTAAATCATGACTCTCGTCCAGTTATACAAAGATTTTTGTTGAAATGTCACTAATAAAAGATCCTTCTCCCTGATGTCCATCTTTTTATTTAGCAACTTCTAAGGTGTTGCATTTTTCACAAATGGGTTTAAAAACCGCACGGATACTCTTCGTTTTGAAATTTCAGAAACAGGTTTAAAAAGTTTACTTCGTAGTTTTTGTTCCATTTACAAAGATAGAGTTTTTATAGACGCTCAGCACAGTCCGCTACAGAACCACGCAACATTTCCAAACGTCCGTTTTCAAAATCAACTTTCAGCCCACCTTTGTTTTCACAAAGCACCTTAGCATGCCATATTCTACAAGCTACTCCCAAAAAGCAATCCCTTCTTCCCCTTTTCCATAAAGTTTTTTTCTAAAATATTTGTTAGGTGACCTATTACTGAGAACCAGTTTTCATCACACAAAAGGCCAGCAAGTTTGAAACAGTTGCCTATTAATTTAAAAAAAAATGCATACTTCAAGTTTGATGGCTTTTAAAAGCAGGGTGCCAGAATACTCTCATGGTGACTTCCCATCTCATTAAAAAACCTTGTGAGGATCCCATTATACTTTAAATCTCGTTTTTGGAACAATTATCACACTGAGGATATGCTAGGTCATCTTGGGCACCCCCGGCTCTGCTGCACTGGCTGGCTGACCATAGGGCGAAAGAATTTCATCAATGGTGCTGTGTTGTGCTTCTTACCCAGGAATCTCTGTTCTAGTCAAAGCAGTAACCATTCATGAGGCTTCCACGGCTTTCCCAAAGCATTGTTTTATAAAGTACGTTTCTATTGAGAATAGATCTTCACCAGTTATATTTTTTAAATGTCACGCCCAGCAACTGTATGTATGGCTCATAACAGACAATCTGACAAATACCATAGGCTAAGACAGGTTGGGTTTTTTTTTT
>NW_023237897.1:0-1123 GCF_002007445.2 Ailuropoda melanoleuca | reverse complement strand
TGGCTGGAGAGAAAAACCTCGCTGACTGGTGTTTAAAATATGACCATCGCATGTTAACTAACGTCATCGATACTTACTCCTTTTGTGAGCTCATCTGATACAATGATTTTTAAACACCATCTAAACACTGACCGTTCTGGAACTCAGATCTCCCACTTAGAGCTCTTCCCTAAACTCCCGCCTCTCACACTCCAGTGCCTGGGTAACACAGATACTGAGGTGCAAATCAGGCATCTCAAACCTAACAGATCCAAAAATGAGACCCCTGATCTCCTCCCAGAAAACCTGCTTCTCCTCGGTCTTCCTCATTGTGGTTAACGGTGACTCCGTCCTTCAGTCACTATGGCTAAAATTCTTGGAGTTATGCCTGAGTCCTTTCTTTCTCTCATGCCCTACATCTAATCTATTAGTCAATCCTGTGGGCTCCATCTTTAAAATATATACATATTCCAACCATTTCTCACCAGCTTCACTGTTACCACCCAGGTCCAAGTCACCACCATGCCTCACCTGGATTAATGCGAGAGCCTCTTCACTGGTCTCCCTGCTTCCACACCTGCTTCCCTTCCAGTCCATTCTCAGCCAGCCTAGTGTCCAGACTGATCGTTTTCACAGGAAAGTTAGTCCACGTCTTTCCTCTGCTCAGGACCATCCCGTGGTTTCCCATCTCACTCAGAGTAAATGCAAAGCCCTCACATGGGCCTGGAGGTCTCGTCTAACCGAGGATCTGTTACACTGCTGGCCTTTTCTCCAACTCTCCCTCTTTGCATTTCTGCTCTTTCCAGAACAGAAGACAGCTTTCCCTAATCATCCAAATGACGAGCTCCCTCCCTCTTCTCTCTTAGGTTGTTTCTCAAATGTCACCATCTCAATGAGTTCTTCCTGATCTCCTGATTTAAAACTGAATCCTTCTGTGCAATGCACTGTAACATTTGCTGTATGAATGAATCTCACCTACTATTCTAGGAAAAGGGCCCCAAAGATTATGACCCAAGACTCGAAAAGTTAAATGTTACCAGAAACCACCACCATTCTCTTCACAGGAACGGTCACAATGGCTACATGCCCTGAACTATTTTCAGGATCGCTTAATTTTCCTCATCTATCACTCTTTGTCACCACA
>NW_023237896.1:0-1123 GCF_002007445.2 Ailuropoda melanoleuca | reverse complement strand
GATTCCACATAAGCAATAAAAACTAACACTTATTAAGTGCCAGCATGATGCTAAATACCTCACAGGGATTATTTCCGTAAATTTTCATGATAATCCTATAAGGTAGGTATAATTGTCCCTATTTTATAGATATTGAAACTGAGGCTTAGAGACGATAAGTAACTTGCCTAATATAGCTACTAATTAATGGATCCAAGATTCAAATGTGGGCATATCTAATTGAGAAGTCCAAGTTCTGAACCATATGCTCAGCTCTTTACTCTTAAATTTTACATTAGAAAGCCACTTGCTTGGCATAAGATACAGTCCCTTATTAAATGGCAATCTTCTTTGAGGGGGATTACTTGTTCAGGTGTTATGGTATTACTAATCACCAACTCCAGTGTCAATGAGTTTTCCAAATCCTTTATAACTTGATAAAAAGCTGGGAAGAAGTGCATCAAGGAAACAAAGGGGAATGAGTATGAGAAGTTTAAGGATGGCAATGAGATTATGGAGGGCCTTTGAGAGTCTGTAAAAAGGCTATAACCAGAGTCCCTATGACTGTTGCCAAGTCTGCCTAAAGAGATTTAAAGCAAGCCTACTTTTATCCTTCTGTCTGTAAATGGCATTCATACCTGCACAGGACTGGCCCTACTCACTGACCATTCTTTTATGCCAAATTAACTTTATTGATACTTCAAGGTGACAGTAGTACACATTTTTCATAGACCCCCCCAATATACTTTCACCCACTTCTTTGGGTCTTACACTCCATATAAATCGGGTCTTCTTGTCTCTGTTTATTCTCAGTAACTTTTGATGAATAAGAAAACTGTTTACAAATTAAAGGGATAGAGAGGAGTGGAAACTAACATGAGCTGAGGATCTGTTATATACCAGACACTGTGCCAGGGATTGATATATATGACCTCATTAAATATTAACAGCAACCCACCCATGAAGGTGTATTATCTCCATCCTACATTAGAGGAAACCCACATCCAAAGCCTGCCCACAGTTTCACAGCCTCACCAAGCCAGGATTCAAGCACCATCTTACAGACTCCAATCTGCATTTTTTTAAAGATTTTATTTATTTATTTGACAGAGATAGAGACAGCCAGCGAGAGAGGGAACACAAG
>NW_023237895.1:0-1123 GCF_002007445.2 Ailuropoda melanoleuca | reverse complement strand
TATATATAGGATGGATGGATATATATATAGAGAGAGAGAGAGAGAGAAGAAAAAAATATATATCCTATATATATCAATCATATTACTTGGCAATAAAAAATAATGAAATCTTGCCCTTTGCGACAACATAGATGGATCTAGAGAGTATAATGCTAAAGTAAATAAGTCAGAGAAAGACAAATACCATATGATTTTACTCATATGTGGAAGCTAAGAAACAAAACAAATGAACAAAGAAAAGAGACAGACCAAAAACAGACTCTTAACTCTAGAGAACAAACTGATGGTTACCAGAGGGGGTGAGGTGGGAGAAGAAGTGAAAGAGGTGAAAGGATTAAGAGTACATTTATCATGATGAGCACTGAGTAATGTACAGAATCATTGAATCACTACATTGTACACCTGAAACTAATAAAACACTATATGTGAATGACACTGGAATTAAAATTTTAAATTTTTAAAAATTAAAATAAAGAAAATCTGCTAATCTCTTAAACAATATATGACCACTTAGTTGATACAAATATATTACTGAAATTTAAATTCCCCCAGGGAGAACTATTGGAATTAAATAATAAGTGTGTTTTTATGACAGTAAGAAATTGTTCTCAGTATTCTGACAAGTACATTTGGAAAAAAAGACAGACAACAGAACACAGTACAGTTCACTTTGAAATTCTATAATAACTCAATATGAAATTAGACATCTATAAATATTGTCCTGCTTGTGAACTAACAAACATAATTAAAAGTTGTGGGATTGAACGACATGCTACTTTCCATTGCTTTTTCATATTTTAGGTTTTTATATGCAACTCTTAAAAAATGTTTTAAAGATGTTTAAAAAAGGACTATGGAGGCATTATAATCCTTTGTAACTCAGGTTGGTATTACTAGAAATTCTAGGATACATTTCTCAAGGTTTTGGACTAAGGATATAAACAGTATTTGTACTTCTCTTTGTACTGCATAGCACCCACATGGAGTCAAACATGTAGCTGATATTTAATAAATATTTATTAAATAATGAATGAGTAATGATAGTTACTTTGACATATACCAGAGTTTCTTAACCTTAATAATACCTCACATGAATTCTTGAAACCTGAGTTGTTTTTTTTTT
>NW_023237894.1:0-1123 GCF_002007445.2 Ailuropoda melanoleuca | reverse complement strand
TTCTGCCTATTCGTTTCCCCTCTTCCCTGACCCCTGGCAACCAGGGATCTTCTTACTGTCTCCACACTTCTGCCTTTTTTTTTAAAAAAAAAAGATTTTATCTATTTGAGAGTGAGGGAGCACTCACACCAGCAGGGGAGGGGCGGAGGGAGAGGGAGAAGCAGACACCCCGCTGAGCAGGCAGCCGGACGGGGAACTCGATCCCAGGACCCCAAGATCATGACCTGAGCCGAAAGCAGACGCTTAACCACCTGAGCCCCCCAGGCGACCCTCCACACTTCTGCCTTTTATGAAACGTCACACAGTTGGAATCATACAATATAGGCTATGCTTTTTTCACTTAGTAATATGAATTTAAGGTTCCCCAGGTCTTTTCATGGCTTGGTAGTGCATTTCTTTGTAGTGCTAAGTAACACTCCATGGTCTATTTATCCATTCACCTGCTCAAGGACATCTCGGTGGCTTGAAGTTTTGGCAAGTATAAATAAAGCTGCTATAAACACCCACGCGCAGGTTTTGTGTGGACGTGTCTGTAATTCCTTTGGGTAAATACCAAGGAGCACACGTGCTGGACTGCCAGGTAAGAGGACATTTAGTTTTATAGAAACCACCAAACGGTCTTCCAAGTGCCCGTACCATTGCGCTTTCTCACCCGCGATGAAAGAGCGTTCCTGTGGCTCCATACCCTCGACTGCACTGGGTGCTGTTCAACCTACTTTTAGAAATGTCATGAAACACCAGCGCCTGCTCTAAGATGTTCACCGCTGTTAAAAAAGAAAAGCTTCAATCTGCATTTTAGTGCCAGCTTGGGGGTCAACCTGGGGTCGAGTCTGGGCTCAGATCTTCATCAGCTGGTTTTGTTAAGTTCAGTATTGAAAAGACTTGGCTGGACGCTCAGCTCTGCTACTAACACCTATGTGACCGCAGGTGAGCCTCTCCTCTCCTGCCGGCCTCAGTACTTTTGTCTATCAAATGGACATCACAGTGGCTTGTCGGCAAGGAGATTAAAGACAATATAGAAGGGGCACCTGGGTGGTTCAGTCGGTGAAGCATCTGCCTTCAGCTCAGGTCATGATCTTGGGGTCCTGGGATCGAGCCCCACATCGGGCTCTCTGCTCAGTGG
>NW_023237893.1:0-1123 GCF_002007445.2 Ailuropoda melanoleuca | reverse complement strand
GTGTGTGTGTGTGTGGGTGCATGTGTGTTTTAACTGATTTGATTTTTATTTGACTGACTTGACCAGATTGACTTGCTGTTTTGAAGCCATGGAAACAGAGTTGTGATGTGCTATTGGAAGAGACAAAATAAATACAGATGGGCTTGGGTGTTCATGAAATTTTTTATGTTTCATATGGCTATTTGTGGGATTGACTTGTGTAATACAATTACTAGTTCACATTTCCTTTAAAGTTTCCCCACTTTTTTCTTAAATGGAGAATTATATTTGAAGTAGGGTAGATTTTAGGAAAATTTGGGAAGAAGGAGTTATCAGTTTCTGCTTACTATAGATACTCAGGGACTCCAAAATTCAGGAAGACCCTCCATTTCAGAAGCATTCCCTATTGAAATTGTAGTGCATTGGCTCTTTACCATCTCTCCCGCTGCACGTGGTAAGCTATTTGAAAAGTACCCCCTTTTAATCTTTGCATTACCAGCAACTATCACAGAGGCTAGTACATAGTAGGCACACAATAATGGCTTAAGGCACAAATGAATAATTATTAGGAGCCCCAATGCCAGTCATACAACCTAACTCTGGTATTTCATGCCTGGAGTGAAATCCTGGTTACCCAAGGGCTCCTGAAATTGCTGGCTTCTCCCTAACCTCTGATGTGATTACTCAGTTCCTTATTGATGGACAAGTTCATAATATGGATTAGGATTTTATGCTGAAATGCATCTTGGTTACTAGGGCACTACTAACTTCCGAGGCCTTGCCAGCTCACTAGTCAGCACAGACCCCCCTCCACTAGCCCTCAATTGCAGACCCATTTCAAACCAAGCATATCTTTGGGGAACCATTGCAAAACCTTCTGCACGACCATGAGCATTGTCTGAGAGAGGCTCCTGCTTCCATATTTGTGACTAGAGTCTCAACCAGTTCAGAATCTTTGAATGCTGATATCAGTCAAAGATTAGTTCCATGGGGTACCTGGGTGGCTCAGTCATTAGGCGTCTGCCTTTGGCTCAGGGCGTGATCCTGGAGTTCTGGGATCGAGCCCCATGTTGGGCTCTTCTGCTGGGAGCCTGCTTCTTCCTCTCCCACCCCCCTGCTTGTGTTCCCTCTCTCGCTGGCTGTC
>NW_023237892.1:0-6322 GCF_002007445.2 Ailuropoda melanoleuca | reverse complement strand
GCAATGGCTGGGTCATAGGGTAGCTCAATTTTTAACTTTTTAAGGGACCTCCACACCCTTTTCCCGAGTGGCTGTACCAACTTGCATTCCCACCAACAATGTAGGAGGGATCCCCTTTCTCTACATCCTCTCCAGTAATTGTTGTTTCTTGCCTTGTCAATTTTTGCCATTCTAACTGCGTAAGGTGGTATCTCAGTGTGATTTTGGTTTGAATTTCCCTGATGGCTAATGATTTTGAACATACAACTGGTTTGATTCTTGAATACAAACCTGATTTCAACTCGGAAAAGTGATAAGGATAGGTTGGCTTGGCTCTTCAGCCACTGACTGAGGTTCCCAGTGATGGAGGAATCCTCCTACAGAGCAGGAGGTCAGAGCAGATGCTTCCTGAGATGTGTTCTAGTTCAGAAAGTTCCACAATCGCATGACTAGGAGACGTTGCCAGATCCTTGGGCAACCAGTGCGGTTTCACTTACGTATTACGCTTCTCTTCCTGCAAGAAAGACCGTGAACTGGAATGTTTCAGATAGATTTTCAGTACCTTTGTTCCAGGATGATTCTAGATTCAGCAGAAACTCAAATCATAAATAAAGGAGCTTGCATTTCCCCAAGTCTCTGGTTAACCAAGCCTCTTCTCCATCCAGTCATGATTCATTCAGTGAAGGACAAGCTAATTTAACCCTTTCCATGTGCAAGTCGCCACACTACCTGACTGGAGAGACTAAAATAAAATACAATAAAGCAAACAAAAACCATGACATAGTCTATGACCCCCACCCCACAAACCTGTGAACCCTTAGCATCAAAGTCCTAGAGAGGAGTCTTGGGCTTGAATTCAGAAGACCTTGGTTTAAGTCCTGACTGTAAGAAAGTCACTTTTTCTCTTTTAATACCCATTTCCTTATGTTTGGGGTGGGTGGATAAGACTCAGATCAAAGGGTTGGAGTGAAGATTAAGTGATGAGTAAAACACAACCTAAATCTAAAAGCAGTATAAACATGTTTACCTCTTAACTGCCCCCAGAGCTACACGTCTATCACATGCATTTTCTCTTTTTTTTTTTTGAGTTTTTAAAAAATTATCATGATATGTTAGTCACCACACCATCATTAGCTTTTGATGTAGTGTTCCATGATTCATTGTTTGTGTGTAACATGCGTTTTCTACATCATTTGTTCCTCATTACCTCATAGGTACCCATTTCACAGAGGAGCAAGCTGAGACCAGAAACATGAAGGAGCTTGTCTTATGACATAGCAGAGTCAGTTCGTAGAGCAGACGCCTCCAAGCTGAAACCCTGACTGTGCTCTCTCCAGACGGTGAGCAAACAGAGAGGAAATCGAGCAATTTTGAACATAGACTCTGGAGCCGGGCTCCCTAAGGGTGAATCCCAGATCCATGTCTGCAACCTGTGCCAATCTAGGAAATGCTTTAACCTCTCTGGGACTTGGGCTCCTCAGCTGTAAAATGGAGATGTAATAAGGTACGAAAGGTAAAAAAAAAAAAAAAAGTTTAATGATTCCCTAAAACATTTTGCTCGTGTACTCGAAGTTTCACTTTTAAATCTCTCCAGTTAATAGATGGCATCTTTCTAAAGCACAGTCTGGTGCTTGGTTTGAAGAGCTTCGTAAGCCCGTCCTTCCTTCCTTCCTTCCTGTTGTGATGGCCCGAAACCTCGAAGAAAGAGGACATCACAAGAGGTACCTTGTTTCCTCAGCTGGGGACCAGAATCCCAGGCTGTGAACTCACCCCATACAGAGAATTTCCACCTCTGAACAAGGAAGGGTAGGGTCTGCTGTGCACCAGAGATGAAGTGGGAAAGAGGGATCAAATCCTAAGTGTCCAGGCTCGCCTCTCACCATGGAAACATTCCCCGGCTGCACACAGACACCAGGGCCACACTGGTGTATACATTTACACTGGGAGAAGCAGATGAATTCACTCAATTCACTAACACTCTTGTTTAATTTGGAGCTTTGAGCGCCCAACTGCCAAATGAAATGACCGTCTTAGAAAGCTCCTGTGTATTTTAAAGGAACATTGCATGCATTTTAACCAGAGATTTCCTCTGTGTGTTTATTTCCAATGGTGCCAGTGCCAGAGCGGTAGTAATTTTGCTCCATCTCATCTGTGGCTGTTGGGACAAGATGACTGGCCCACCTGAGGACATGGAATGATGGGCTACAAGGAGTGTATTAGAAATCAGCGGGGTTCCTCTGTTCCCCGTTGTTCAGCAAGCAGGGAAAGGAAGGGCTAGTTTTATGCAAGGGGGTTTGAAAAATCTTCTGAAGTCAGGGTACTTGGCTCATGGTATTTTTTTCCCACCCCATCCTTTTAATGCCTCCTGCTCGAATATTGCTTTGCAGGTTAGCATTCTCTTCCATACATTCTGTCAGTCACGAGACAGCTGGAAAGTTCCCGGTCTTGTCATTGGGTTACGTCCTGGGGCATGTGTAGGGAAACCCTATGCTCAGGTTGCTTGCACAGCCTGGCCTTGGCAAGGGCTGCCACCTTCTTCGATGGATGACATGTCCTAGATAGCTGTGTGATCTTGGACATATCGCCTAACCTCTCAGTGCATCTCTTTTCTCATGTTTCTATTTTTAGGGGGTTGTGGGGATTAAATAAGGTCATGCATGCACAGAACTTAGGATGATGCCTGGGCACAAGGTAAATACTAGTGATGATGGTAACGAGGACAGTGCTAGTGATATGATGGTGGGGACGATGGGGAGGATAGTAAGAATGCTTCTCTCTCCTGGTTTTTGATAAAATAACAATAATATTAGATTCCGGTCTCTTAGGAAACCTCGTTGACAGGCACGTTATGTACCTGGTGTCTAATCTTTGATAATCCCTATGTGATAGCAGGAAAATGGGGGCTCAGGCTAGTTACATAACTGGTCTTAGGTCACAGTCCTAGTAAAAGGCAGAAGATTCTGGTCTGTGGATCTTCAACCCAGGCCTTTTCCTCCATCCACACCTGTGCTTTGTCTCTTGGCATTTTAGTTGTCTTAAATACTTTCTGGAAAGGGTGGTGTATACTATCGGTAAATGAACGTACACACAGAACTTTACCAGTTTAGCTCTCAGTTGCTTTTCTTCCCCCTCTGCATTTTGTTTCACTTTTATCTGTATGTTGATACCGCCTCCTACCAGCTTATGTTCCCAAGGTTTCCATTCACAATACCCCTCATTAAGAAAATGTTTTGTGAAACTTCTGAGGCCCCCAGGCCATTTCAATGCCAGTTTGGAACCCCTGGGTTAAGTGGACAACACATGGATTGAAAATGACAAAGTTACACAACTCGTTTCAATAAAGGTGCAGGAATCGAGTGCCTGGTGTATGCCAGGAGCAGTTCCAGGAGTAGGAAGTAGGAAGCCCCCCTCCCGCAGACCCATGTTCTGGAGTATGATTCGCATAGCTTCCACACACAAGAGAGAAATAATTATATCTTCCCGATTTCACTAAAGCTGATTCTTTATAGGGAAATCTATACATTTCAAAGCATTTGTGTTTTCAGCCCAGTCTGGAGTCAAAATTTCAGCATTCAGCCCGAGCTGGAAGAGACAAAAAGTCGGGAGACCCAGGGTCAAGTCTTTGTTCTACTCTCCCCATCTGTGACCTTGAGCAAAGTTTAGCCCCTCTGATCTTCCGGTTATTCCTTTTTGAGAAAGATGATGCCCAACCCCTCCAGAGCAGCGCCTTGTGTTTGCCTGAAATATTCAACTGTCTAGTAAGTTTCCCATTAGCATTGCACTTCATTGAGCCAAGCCTGGCCAACCAGGTCATATGGAGCAATCACCCCCCTGGATCTCTCTGGAGCCCAGTGAACTGCTGGCCATTTAGCCCCTTGTGCAGATCAGGGTGGAGAATTCGGAGAGGAACACCACCGCCAGCAGACAAACTGGCTGAGAGCAAGCAGTGGCCAAGGCCAGGAGAGGAGACTGGCCGGTCACAGACAAGAGAGCCTGTGCCTCCCAGCAACCCCCTGCCCCACCGCCACCACTGTCCACAGTTGCTGTTAGTCTTATTGATGGGAATACGTAAGTGAACACTATCTCAGCTGAATAGTGTTTATGTGTGCTTTCTCTCGGTGTATGTACCTACGTATCCTGAACCTAGTTCCTAGTTTTGACCGTTTGGTGTGCTTCTTCAAAGTAAAACGTTGGCTCTCCAAATACCACTGAAGGGTCTGTGTGTGGGTCAGACCCCTCCTTCACTCAGTCCTACTGCTAGATAGAGCGGTTTAACTTAGCCTTTGAGTATACACAGCTTAGAGTCCTGAATTCCACCTCTTTACTCATAAGCTGTGTGACCTTGAGAAAGTTACTTGGCTTGCCTGTGCCTTGGTTTCCTCGTCTCTAGAATAATATTTGGGGTTGTTTTAAAGAGCCAATCAAATAATGTACGTAAAGAACTTAAGACAGCAAGCACTTAGAAATTAGTAAAAGCCAAAAAATACACAACAGCTAATTCTTATCAGGCAGAGTCAGGAGGGAAAAAGGGGAAAGGGGGCTCAGGAGAAAGAGCTGTGCCCTGTGTACGTTGAGCACTGGCGCTATGCAAAGGATGTGGTAATCTAGCCTTGTCTCAAGTGCCCAGTGACAGCTAGACATCTTCCAGATGTCTCAGGGTGGGTGTGAGTTTCCTGATTTTACAGATAAGTAAGCCAACTATGTCTCAGAAACATTAGGATCCTGACATCATGCAGGTAGCTAGTGAGTTTCTTGAGGAAGGGGACCACTTGAGTCTTATTCACTACTGTGACCCCTGCCCCATTACCTGGCACATGTCCCTCCCAGATGACCCATGTCTGGTGGGCAGAAAGTGAGAGGATGTCCAGACGAGTGGGCATGGCAACGGAGGGAAAAGGAAGTTATTAGAAACCCTACTTTCCAGACTACTTCCTTGTCCTTCCTGCCTTCTCTGGGACATGAAGTCCCTCAGGCTTTAGAGGGCCAGATGCCAGCTGGTCTGTGGGGCCCCGAGGTCCAGGCCTCTCGGAAGAAAGCATCACCATCATGCATTTGTCCAAACAGCTTCCCTCTCTGCACACGGCCTCCTCCCTCATCCCCCAGCAGGAGTGACGCCAAATGCACCCCTCAGTCTTCCACCACTGATTCGCCTCTTACTATCACCTCCGCTCCCACTCAGTAACACTCTTACTGGGACCCTTTCTCCACCTGGGATGTCCACCTTTTCCTGTGCTTCTTGGAATTGAGACTGGTGCCCCCACCTCCAAACACACACACCAGCGTGGGGACTGGAGTTAACAATACTGTATATTTGTATATTCGAAAGTTGCTAAGAGAGATCTTTTTTTTTTTTAATATTTATTTATTTATTTGACAGTNCTGGAGTTAACAATACTGTATATTTGTATATTCGAAAGTTGCTAAGAGAGATCTTTTTTTTTTTTAATATTTTATTTATTTATTTGACAGTGAGAGAGACACCAGCGAGAGAGGGAACACAAGCANATTGAGACTGGTGCCCCCACCTCCAAACACACACACCAGCGTGGGGACTGGAGTTAACAATACTGTATATTTGTATATTCGAAAGTTGCTAAGAGAGATCTTTTTTTTTTTTAATATTTATTTATTTATTTGACAGTGAGAGACAGCCAGCGAGAGAGGGAACACAAGCAGAGGGAGTGGGAGAGGAAGAAGCAGGCTCATTGCAGAAGAGCCCGATGTGGGTCTCGATCCCAGAACGCTGGGATCACACCCTGAGCCGAAGGCAGGTGCTTAACAACTGCGCCACCCAGGCGCCCCTAAGAGAGATCTTAAAAGATCATCTCAAGAAAAAAAATTTTGGAGCTAGGTGTGGTGATGAAAGTTAACGAGAACTGTGATGGTGATCATCTGACAATATATAAAGATAGAATCATTATGTTGTATGTCTGAAACTAATGGAGTGGTGTATGTCAATTACACCTCAATTCACAACAAAAGGAGATGCCCTGCTGAGAAGACCTGAAACAACTGTGACATCTGAAAAGGGATGGGGGGCCATTGCTCCCGGGGCGAATGTTGAGACAGAGCCCAGGAGTTTGCACAGTGGGGTGTGACAGCTCCCAGGCCACTTGGAGTCTTGGGAAACATCGGGGGTAGTTTGAAGCCCAATGAGCACGAGTTCTAATCCTGCCTTGCCCTTCTGAGCTATGGCACCTGGAGCAAGTCATTAAGCTTCCCAAGCCTCAGATTCCTTATCTGCAAAATGGACTGTCAAAATCTATCTGGACAGGGCTGGTGAGAGGATTCAGTAGCAAAGTGTGCACACCTCACCAGGCCCTGAGCCTGGCCGTTATTCTGA
>NW_023237891.1:0-1123 GCF_002007445.2 Ailuropoda melanoleuca | reverse complement strand
GTATCCAACGAATGCCACTTTCCTTCTGTTTTTCTCTCTTTCATTCATATAATTCACAATAATGATTATATTATCCACATGACACGTTAGATTTAACTGAAACATAGAACTCCCAGTTATTAGACAAGATACCACGACAAGCTAGCTTACATGCCAGGCGTACTCCTCGGCCCATATTCTTATCTCTAAGGTGTTCTGAGAAGAATGCTTCTCATTACACCTGCCTTAGGCGTTGAGTATTTTACATATACTCTAAACCAGGAAGATTTGAAGAGTCTACTCCAAGATAGAACTAACCACACCACATGCTCCTACCACAGTTTCTACAGTCAGTCACACACACCCTCTCCAAGATACCTTTTACAACGTTTTCCTATAAGATTTAAGAAAAACGCAACCAATACCCTTTAGGAATAAAACATACATGTGAGAGCCAGACTCTTTAATAACGCAAGTAGGACAGTATCCAGTTTTCTTTTGTGGCAGTTTTCAGTTTATCAGCAACTCACATGTAACCCAGATTCACCCATCTTCTTTCAAAGTCTTGTCTTTTCACAGATGTCAAACACATCAACCCAGGCAGGAAAACACAGATTTATTCAGAGTTCAGAGGAATGATAATAAGCTGATGGTTTAAGAATTATTTATTTTCAAATATCAAGTATCAATATTTTTCAAAACTTGAGAAGATTTTAGACAGGTTCCATTAACAATGTGAAGACTTCAATGCAAGTCAGAAGGGAGGCAAGAAAATGAGCATAGTCTATTAAAATATTGTCACGACTCTAGATTGGGTAGTTATCTATATAACTTGAATTTAGGAAACATGCATCTTTATTTTTATGATAACATTAAGACATTCAGGATGTATTTTCTTTGGTAAACTTCAAGTGTGTATATGTACATAGTCTCTGGGTAAACTCCTCTAACCCATTAGAATGCATATTTGCCCTTATTTTTCTCTGTTAAGGTGAACATAATAAATATTCAATCAATATTAGTTATTGAGTGTCTAACATGCAGAAAGCAAAAATAAAGATCTGAGTTGGGGGTCAATTTAGAAAGATTACTTATCAGAGATAGTAAAAAAAAAAAAAAACAAAAACAACAACAACGATAGGCA
>NW_023237890.1:0-1123 GCF_002007445.2 Ailuropoda melanoleuca | reverse complement strand
AAAAAAAAAACAAGTTTTATTTTGATTTTAATATCTAAATGTTATCTATACAGTCCCTGTGAAGAAACAATACATATCACTCTGTAAGTATATTATTTACATACCTACATTTATATGTTTATATGTAACAGGTTATATATGTGACATATATTAGTGTATGAGCTAAACATCACTATGATTTTCAATGTGAAATATTGAACTGACTTCTAGAAGTTGGCTTTGAGGGAAAACTGACCTGAAATGCTATGAGTACTTTCTTCTGACTGGACTCCAGCTTCCTTCTCCTAAAGGGCACATTTATGTCTGGTTTCCTTTCACCTCTATTTTTCAAGAATCCCACTCAGGGAATCTGAAGATAATGCTATCAGGTTAAACAATATGAAAGTGTTAATACTCAATTTCTTTGAGAAAAATGGCTTCAATTTAGTATTACTAGGAACAGTAGAGTTGATCCTATTTGACAGAATAAATGTATCCGTAGAAATTTTAATTGAAAAGAAATGTTCTGTTAACTGCATTATATGCTATTTTTGAGGGTAGTCTCATTACTGTTAAATACCATTTACAACAATACAGCAAATCTTCTAACAAGCAATATTTTGTTTTAAAAGATTTTATTTATTTATTTGACAAAGAGACAGCCAGTGAGAGAAAGAACACAGGCAGGGAGAGTGGGAGAGGAAGAAGCAGGCTTATAGCAGAGGAGCCTGATGTGGGGCTCGATCCCAGGGATCCAGGGTCATGCCCTGAGCCGAAGGCAGACGCTTAATGACTGAGCCACCCAGGCGCCCCTAACAACCAACATTTTATTTTCAGGACAACTTTTTTTTTTAATTGAATACAGGATCAAGAAGGTAAAAATATAAAAAAAGGAAAAGTAAATCACATATAATTTTATTTTTCAGAAATTAACTTATTTAGTAATTTATTTGGTCTTTTTTATTAATATGTATATTTATCTTTATATGGTGTGATCATTTTCTCTAATGTATACCTACTTTTTTATTTAACATAAAAAAACCCTTTAGCAACAATTTCTTCAATGGTTACATAAATCCTATCTACGAATACACCCCTATTTAGTCAAGTTGTTATTGTGTGTGTGTGTGTGTGTGTGTGTGTG
>NW_023237889.1:0-1123 GCF_002007445.2 Ailuropoda melanoleuca | reverse complement strand
TCTTTCTTATGGGGATACCTGTCTTTGGGTTAGGGGGCCATCCTAAGTGCAGGCTGATCTCATCTCAAGACCCTCAATGTCATCTGCAAAGACCCTATATCCAAATAAAGCCACGTTCAAGGGCTTGGGGGTTATGAGGCAGGCATATCTTCCGGGGCACTGTTGAGCCCAGTTGGCACCCGGCACTCTGCTGCTGAACGTGGCTGGGACGTGACAGCCGAGGCTGCCCGTGGTCCTGAGTCTGCGTGAGACGAGGCAGAAGAGAGCTCGCCGAGTCAGACCCTAGTTAGAGACGGGGAGTTCACCCCTCTGGGGCTGGAGTGAGCCCCGGGCCAGCAGAGAGGCTGCTGCGGGTGGGGGTCGGGCTGCAGGAAGGCAGGGCGCTCCTCTGACCGCCCAAGTCAGCGAGGATGGGGGGCCAGGTCAGCGGGAGGAGGGCCGGCCTCTGGCAGGTGCCCTGTGTGGACACGGCCTGCTAAGGAAGCACTTTCCCTGAATCCCTCAGCGCCCCGCCGGGCTCTAGAATGCCAACAGCGTGGCTCCCGTGAAGGGATGAGCTGCTACATGAATGAATCGAGTCAATAATTTATACTCCGAGGATTTGGGTATTCCCTTCAACGTCCCATTCGTTAAATTTTTAAATGAGAACAAAACACCAGAAATGAAACCGTTTCCCTGTTCTAATCACAAATGCATGTTCCTCTTACCACCTGGCAGAGGGACGGGGAGCATGCTTTCCTGAGGACTCGGACTGCCGTTCAGGTTCTCAAGCTCACAGTTAAGCGCCGGAAAGGAAGATAACCTGGGGTCATAAAAGCCGGGGGTCATTTCCAGGTAGAACTCTCCCACAGCCTGGCCAAGCGGCACTGTGGGTCGGGGACGTTTGTGGTCCCAGCCCCGCGTGGCCAGAGCCTGTGTCAGCCTCGCGTCTAGCCTGTGAGACTCCAGAGGCAGTGCTCCGATGCTCAGGACAGACTCAAGGTGCCCGGTGGAAAATGTTTCTAATGAGGTGCCAAGCAAGAAACAGAATAAATACTGATGGAAAACCTACCACGTGTCAGTCGTTGTAATGGGTGGTGTTCTGGGCTGTTCAGTCCCTGCGTGGTCAGCCGCAGCGGGTTGC
>NW_023237888.1:600-1142 GCF_002007445.2 Ailuropoda melanoleuca | reverse complement strand
TGTTGGTGGGAATGCAAGTTGGTACAGCCTCTCTGGAAAAGAGTGTGGAGGTCCCTTAAAAAGTAAAAAATCGAGCTACCCTATGATCCAGCCATTGTACTACTGGGTATTTACCCCATNTTACCCCAAAGATACAGACGTAGTAAAGAGAAGGGCCATATGCACCCCAATGTTCATAGCTGCATTGTCCACAATAGCCAAATCATGGAAGGAGCCGAGATGCCCTTCAACAGATGACTGGATTAAGAAGCTGTGGTCCATATATACAATGGAATATTACTCAGCTATCAGAAAGAACGAATTCTCAACATTTGCTGCAACATGGACGGCACTGGAGGAGATAATGCTAAGTGAAATAAGTCAAGCAGAGAAAGACAATTATCATATGATTTCTCTCATCTATGGAACATAAGAACTAGGAAGATCAGTAGGAGAAGAAAGGGATAAAGAAAGGGGGGGTAATCAGAAGGGGGAATGAAGCATGAGAGATTATGGACTCTGAGAAACAAACTGAGGACTTCAGAGTGGAGAGGGAGGGGGAA
>NW_023237888.1:0-344 GCF_002007445.2 Ailuropoda melanoleuca | reverse complement strand
TGATGGGTAGTAAGGAGGGCACGTATTGCATGGTGCACTGGGTGTTATACGCAACTAATGAATCATGGAACTTTACATCAGAACCCAGGGGTGTACTGTATGGTGACTAACATAGTATAATAAAAAAATATTGGGGCGCATGGGTGGTGCAGTCGTTATGTGTCTGCCTTCGGCTCAGGGCGCGATCCCAGCATTCGGGGATCGAGTCTCACCACAGGCTCCTCTGCTCGGAGCCTGCTTCTTCCTCTCCCACTCCCCCTGCTTGTTTTCCCTCTCTCACTGGCTGTCTCTCTCTGTCAAATAAATAAATAAAATCTTTACCAAAAAAAAAAAAAAAACAACAA
>NW_023237887.1:0-1123 GCF_002007445.2 Ailuropoda melanoleuca | reverse complement strand
GGGTGGCAGCAATCCCCATGTTCCCAGCACTCAAGAATTCAGTTCTGCTGAGAAAGTAAAACTTGCCCTCATGTCAGTCTTTGTGTATTTGTCCTTTCTGTCAATAACATGGACCCATTTTCCTTGATTTTTGTCTTAGCTTTTCTCCTGGCTATGCTGTCATTCATTTTCTTGGTATGTGAACACATGGACATATCCCAGGGGAATGCTCCTTGGGAGCTGGACCAGTCCTCAAACACCTGGCTCTTTAGTCCATGAAAATCCTTCATCTGGGCTGTGAGGGTATTCCTGATGTGATGGATGTTAGGAGTTTTGTAGGAAAGTGAAACTGCCATGAAATATTAAATCCTACACTTTTCAAAATCATCAATTATTGGACAAGTAGAATAAAACTTGATAAATACAAAAATGGATAATAAATTTTATTAATGCCTCTAAAAATTTTGCAGTGAAAGAATCCTGGAAGATCATTACATAAACATTTCTATAGGTAGGATAGCTTTTGAATATGGAGTTATATAAATGGTAATGCACAAAGTTAGCATGATGCTAAGTACACAGTTGGGTGAAAATATACCCAAAACACATTTGGGGTTGTGTTAAGTGGTTATGGACAAATTTGGATGATCTGTCCCTGAGTATCAATGGTGAAAGAGATCCTTTATGTTGTATGTGTGGAAGCAGGTAGAGAAATTGTCCAAAGAACATAATATAGACATATAATCCATGAAATTGAAGAAAAAATTAAAGTTCCTCTTTTAAATGGAAATAATGTTCAATAATATATTTTGAAGTAAATAGGAAGAAGCCAAAAGCTCAGGTACTAGCATGACAGAAATCGTAACAAAAGACCTGTGAGTGAGGCTCAGTCTTGGTGAGTCTCACGGAGTAATTGGTCATTTATCTCTTGTTCCTTGTATTTTATTTTCATATTTTCTTAATTCTACATTACTGGTGCTGTGGAAGATACCAGAAACAGGTATACACTAGCTACTCGTGGCAGGTGTATGTCTGATCCTCTCTTCCTCTTTTCTTACACATGAAAGCACCTGCTAGGGCACGTGATCAGTGGAATCTAAATCATTCTGGGGTTTTGATGGAAGGAATTCTGGGTCAAGAATAG
>NW_023237886.1:0-1123 GCF_002007445.2 Ailuropoda melanoleuca | reverse complement strand
CTTTTCATATACATTTTAGAGTAGTCTTGTCTGTATCTATGAAAAATCAGACTTGGATTTTGGTAGATTGCATTAGATCTATAAATAATTTGGGCAGAATTGACATCTTTAATATGTTGAGTCTTCCAATCCATGAATATAGTCTGTGACTCCATTTTTTTAGGTCCTCTTCGGTTCCTGTCATCAATGGTTTGTAATTTACAGCATATAGATGCTATAAAGTTTTGCTCAGGATATACCTAAGTTTAATTTTCTTAGAGTTATTGTAAATGGTATTTTTTAATGATTCATTTCTAAAAAATATAATTGATTTTTAAAATGTTGACCTTGTATTCTGTGACTTTGCAAAACTCACTGAAGAGCCCTAGCCTGACATTTGCTTATTACCTCATTTATAATCCCTAGGTCCTCCTAGTCTTTTTTTTTTCTTTGAAATTTTCTATGTAGATAATTATGTTGTCTGTGAATATGAATAGTTTTCTTTCTTTCTTTTTAATATGTATACTTTTTTCCCTCTTATTAATGTTCTGGCTAGGACTTCCACTATGATTTTTAATAAGAGTGGAGAGTGTAGACATTCTTTCCTTGTTCCCAGTTTTAGGATAAAAATATTTAGTTTTTAACAATAGATTTTTGTAGCTCTCCTTTACTAGACTGAGGAGTTCTCTTCTATTCTTAGTGCATGGAGATTTTTTGTCATAAACAAGTACTAAATTTTGTCAAATGCTTTTTTTTGCATCAATTGATTTGATCATGGGTGTTTGCTTTTTTAGACTACTACTATGGTGTATTACAATAATTGATTGATTCTTAAATATTGAACGAGACTTGTGTTCTAGGATAAACTCCATTTGGTCATGGTATATTACTATTTTCATATATTGCTAGCTTCAGTTTGCTAAAATTTTGTTGTAGATATTTGCATGAGGCATACTGCTCTGCTTTTTTATTTTCTTATATTATCTTTGGTTCTGTGCTGGGCTCTTAAAATTAGTCAAATTCTGTTCTGGAAGAGATTGATGTTATTTCATTTTTAAAGATTTGGTAGAATTTCCTATGAAAGCATCTGGCCTGGAGAGTTCTTTTTCAGGAAGTTTTAAAGTATGAATTCACTTTTTTTTTT
>NW_023237885.1:0-1123 GCF_002007445.2 Ailuropoda melanoleuca | reverse complement strand
CCCCGTTTCTGAGTCTCCCCACCCCCACCAGGCTATGCTCCCTCTTCTGATCAAAGTTTTCCCATTCAGTACCTCTCATCTTTCTTATTTAAAATAATGCATATAATATTTGTAAGCTTAGTATAACAAATTTTAAAAATATCATCTGTGGGAAAGGCTGTGTAAAGTATTTTAATACTTCGGCTTAAAAATGTGGTCTTTATAATATGAGATAAAAATATTAATTTTGTTCTACAGAATAACTCATCATAACACAACCCATTATTATGTGACTTTCGGTTAGCCAGGAGTCTAATTAAACAACTCAAGCAAAACAGCTGCCTCTTATAAGCCGCACGGCAAGCCCCGCTAGACTATGGGTCGGTTCTAACCCCGAGCACAAGCACTGAAGGAACTACCAGTGCAGTGGCACATGCACCGTTTCCAGCAGGTAATGCACCCCGTGGCTGCCCCACACGGTCCTGGAAGACAGTCTCCTCTCAGCACTGGTAAAAACATGAAGTAAGTTAAACTAGAGGACGTGTGTCGTGTGTGTAGCCTGGTGGCCGAGGCCAAGAAGGATGCCCGAGGAAGGAGAAGTCGTGTCTTTGTTGCTAAGATTCCGTGCACTCGTGTAGTTTAGACACTTGGCTTCTTACAAACACGTCAGACAAAATAAAGCCTCATTAAAATGCTCACGTGTTTGGCCAGCGCATCTCCAGCCTCTTCTGGAACACTCCGCAGCCTCTGCAGAACTTTGGCAGCTCTGCTGCGGACGGCAGGGGGGTCCTGGCTCCCTGGCCTTCAGGGGCAGTTCCAGGAGGCCTCTGTGTGACTCAGGGCTGCCGTCTGCACGGGCTGTTCTGGAAGAGGTCCACACTCTGAGGCCACAGTGACCCAGCAGGCTTTGCCCGGCCGCCCGGGGACCCTGCTCTTGACGTACAAAGTTGGGGGCCTAGCCTCCTAAGCCGTTCCCTCCAGCTATTTCAGGTTCGTACTAAGAGCATTAAGCAAATTACAGCCCTAGGGAAAGAGCAGAGAGAAAGAAGGAGCTTCAGCCCTCCCTACGACTTAGGTTAAAAAGAAAATGAAAACACAAAAAAGACTTGGTCCAACCAACCATGTCTACAGAAACCTTTTTTTT
>NW_023237884.1:0-1123 GCF_002007445.2 Ailuropoda melanoleuca | reverse complement strand
TAAGGGTGTTGCATCTTACTGGTGACAGCCTGGGTGCTGCATCTTACTGGTGGCAGCCTGGCCCAAAAGGGACTTAGAAGATCCAAACATGATTCTGATTCTGCCCCTTGATTGTTTTATTGGATTCACATGGATTTAGGACATAAACATAACATTTTGTTTGAATGTACTTCTTACCATATCCTTCTCAGAACTATGCTGGCCGTGATGGATCTCTATAGTTTTATAAAAATGCCGTTCCAAATAATTGCAATTGATCCATCCAAACTAAAGGTCTAGATGCAAGTAGGGGATGACTGGGGGAAAAGGTAAAGTTTTAGCTATTTGAATTAGACAAATCAATTTCATGATTGTAGAGTGAGAACAACAATCTTGTCAGTGGGAAAACAATCCCTCAGAGCCTGGGAGCTATAGGGGAGAGAGGACCATTGTGTTCTTTGCATTTCAGTGTTGCCTCTTCCTCATTAAGGAAAACATACTGGAGCAATTTCTCCAATATGCTTCCTGAAACTTAAATTTAAATGGCACTAAGTTTCCTATCATTTGCCAGACAGCTCTGATCAGCCCTTGATCACTGTTCCCCTGATCTTCCCAAGAAGACATTTAGAAACAAAAAATGATGGCTCCAGTTCTTACTCCTCTACCCAAACATTTGTCAAATAAATCTTCTGTATATCACCCCTTGGGCAAACAAATATCACCTGCCTGAGTACGTGGAAAAACAAGATGGGTTTTACATTCCTTTTAAAACCAAGAACTAGACTCAATTATTAAAACTGGGAACCCTAAAGCCTACCATCTTTCTAGAAGTTTGCTTTGGATGATCTATGATCCCTGAATGATTACTTAACACTTCAGGGGTTCTCAAAATTGAGACCGACTCTCTCATTTCAGAGGTAGCATGAGTACTGCTCGGCCTGTATTTCTTATATGGAAACAGGCAAACTTCTCTCCTTCCTCAAAACGTGATAACTTTCACCTTAGGAGTGGTCCTAAGAGACCTTAAGTGTTGAAAAAAAACAATACAGTAGAATCTCAGATAAATATGGAGATCGCTCCAAAGTGGTACTGCTTTTAGTTACTCTAAGAAGCTTCCTAGAAAGATAACTGACTTTTTTTTTTT
>NW_023237883.1:0-1123 GCF_002007445.2 Ailuropoda melanoleuca | reverse complement strand
TAATTTCTCTTATTACATCCATTAATATTTCCTTTACATATTTTGGTGCTCCATTGTTAGGTGCATAGATATTTACAAATGTTATTTCCTCCTGTTGTATTGATACTTTTATCCTTATGTAATGCCCTTATTTGATTCAATGCAAAATTCCAACAGCATTTTTCACAAAACTAGAACAAATAGTATTAAAATTTGTATGGAACCACAGAAGACCTCAAACTGTCAAAGAAATCCTGAGAAAGAACAAAGCTGGAGGTAACACAATTTCAGATTTCAAGGTATATTACAAAACCATAGTAATCAAAACAGCATTCCATGCTCATGAATTGTAAGGACAAATAGTGTTAAAACGTCTATACTACCCAAAGCAATCTACACATTCAGTGTAATCCCTATCAAAATACCAACAGCATATTTTCACAGAGCTAGAACAAACAATCCTAAAATTTGTTTGGATATAAAAAGACATTGAAATAGCTAAAGCAATCTTGGAAAAGAAAAGCAAAGCTGGAGACATCACAATTCCGGACTCAAAGTTATATTAGAAAGTTATAGTAATCAAAACAGTATGGCCCTGGCACAAAAATAGACATACAAATCCATAGAACAGAACAGAAAACCCGGAAGGGAAGCCACAACTATATGGTTAATTAGTCTTCGACAAAGTAAGAAAGAATATCCAATGAGAAAAAAATAATGTCTCTTCAACAAATGGTGTTGGGAAAACTGGACAGCAACATGCAAAAGAATGAAACTGGAACACTTTCCTACACCAAACACAATAATCAATTTAAAATGGATGAAAGACCTAAATGTGAGACTTGAAACAACAAAAATCCTAGGGGAGTACACAGGCAGTAACCTATTTGACATCAGCTATAGCAATCTCCTTCTAGATATGTCTCCTGAGGCAAGGGAAACAAAGCAAAAATAAACTATTGGGACTACATCAAAACCAAAAGCTTCTGCACAACAAAAGAAACAATCAGCAAAACTAAAAGGCAGCCTACAGGATGGGAGAAGAAATAACAAATGACATATCTGATAAAGGGTTAGTATCCAAAATATATAAAGAACTTATAAAACTCAACACCAAAAAAAAAAAAAAAAAAAAAAAAAAAAA
>NW_023237882.1:0-1123 GCF_002007445.2 Ailuropoda melanoleuca | reverse complement strand
ATAACGCCGGGATCACGCCCTGAGCCGAAGGCAGACGCTCAACCGCTGTGCCACCCAGGCGCCCCCCTTTCTACATTTCTATCACTTGCATAAAATGTTTAATGTCCATTTTCTTTTATAAACTATAATATCTCTGAAGGCAGACAGTTTGTTTGTTTTTTCTACCTTGAATTTCTGATACCTAACAAAGGTTATAGCCCATGCTAGACATCTAACAGGCATTTTGTTGAATTGAGTTTATATTTAAAGCAACTTTTCGTTTCTTTACCCATCTGCAATATCACAGAATGGAAAAAACATCTTGGACAGAATTTTTAAAAATAAAAGCTCAAACCCTTCACAGTTTTAAATGGGATAACTTCCTGATATGCTCCCTAATGCAGCTAAGATGCAAAATCTACCCTCAAATATTGATTAAGTTAATCTTCTGAATAGAATTCTAAAATAGTTTCTTTTTTTAAAATGCAGTATCTCCAGATCATAATAATTTTAACTATGATTTGATTGGTTTTAAACTGTTATCAGACAGCAGTCAAATGTTCACGAAGCCATCTGCGGTCCATAATAGTCCACCACCGTTTGAGATTTTAATCTAGATACTCAATCTCCACTTCCTATTTAGTACAGCTCAAGAAAGTATCATTTATGAAAGAAAAGTACCATGTTATTGTGTTCAGTGTTAAAAAGCATAAAAAGAATGTGTAGGCCTTAAACATATCTATACCCATAAATAACGGCAAAACTACCCAGAATTATCACTAGCTTTTTTTGATTAATGTGTGATGCCTTTCTGGAAATTACAAAGGAGCAAAGCATCTCCCGTATAGTATCAATCTTCAGTGTCGTACTTTGTCTCATTTGATCAGAGCAACAAACCTGTAAGATAAGGTCTCCGTAGCTGCAGTTTTCAGACAAGGAATCAGAGGCTTGATGTTCAAGAGTTTGACCAACCACAGGGGACCAAGAAATCTATTCGTACCATCTATGTGTCTGAGAGATAACACACTGCTGTCCCGTTTCCCTGTTCTCCCAGACTTTTATTGTTTCTAAGAAACTTACAGCAGTATCTGACCAGAGCGATGCAGAGCTCTTGGATAAATGTGGCTGTGTGCTTTTTTTTTTT
>NW_023237881.1:0-11660 GCF_002007445.2 Ailuropoda melanoleuca | reverse complement strand
CGGGCGGCGGCGGCTGCGGCGGCAGCGCGCGCACTCGCCGGCTCCCCTCGCCGAGGGCTCCCCGGTGTCCATGGCGCGGCGGGGCGAGCAGAAGACTGCTGCAGCCCGCGGGCCAGCCGGGCCTCTTCCCTCCGCCGGAGCCGAGCCCCGAGCTTATATACGCAGCCCGGCTGCCGGCTGCACGCGGAGAGGTGCGCTCCCTCTCCGCCCTCTCTCCCCAGCTAGCCGCAGAAACAAAAAGGCTGCGCGTGAAGGCGCAATGGGCTGAACCCCGGGTGCGAACGCGTGCAACTCCCAAATGGCCCGGGAATGGGTTTTGTTGAGCGAGTGTTAATCGGTCTTCGACACATGGCTGCGGGGGGGAAAAACAACATTCGCCCGAGCAGCCCATTTCCAAGTGAAGAGCCTAGGAGGAGATAAAATTAAGCAATTCTACACGTTTTGTGTATTTCTGCAAAAAGGCCAAGTGGCAGGTAATTGCTTGACTCGAGGCTTTTTGGAATGTGGTCAATGCAGCAAGCTCTGCATCCCAACTGCCGAAAGCTGGGATGCGGACTAAATGAAAAGGAACGGCCTTTCTAGGCAAACAATGAGTCCTGGAACACTACATCAAAAACTCCTGAACTACGGCATAGTGACTAACATAACATAATAAAAATAAATAAATTTAAAAAATAAAAGGAATGGCCTTAACTCCTCCTTTCGGGCAGAATAAAAGCTGGGTGAATGAACAGACTCCTTAAGAAAGGAGGTTTTTGTTAATGTATTGACAGACCAGGTTCTGCCTGTTATTATTTGTAGATAATACTAAAAAGAATAACAAAAGGTGAATTGTAAGAGACTGAACGTTACAGCCAGGAAAGGCGAAGATTGGAGTCAGGTGATTTAGGCTTGGAGCTCTATATTATTTTCTCCTATGTTTGTGATTTTCCTCAACATCTTACCAGTGTCCCCTGAAGAGAACTCTTGAATTTCATGTGTACACTTCAGTCACTTCTTGGCATTTTGTCACTCAATGATAATTAGAAATTATTTCGTGGAGGCGGGCTGTGTGTAGAATGATAATGAAATCTTGAAAAGTTATGGGACAAGTTGTCAACCTCTCTGTGACCCTATTTCTCTTATTTAAGTTGACCCTCACTTATTACAAAGGTCCATTAAACTTGGTAAAAAAGTGTTATGCTTCAAAGGAAAGATGATATATAAACAAAATATTTTAAATAATAGAGCTGAACTTCTTAAAATTTGTAGATAAAAGCTTTTAATGTAAGTAATAGTGTCTCAGCTATTCATTCAATTACTGTGCAGGAAAATAATCTAATACTTGAAGATTTATAATGATCTACCCATCAGGAAAGTGAGATATGGTTCGTTTCAGATAGTGAAATCAGTAAGGATAGGTATCTAATACATGTCTCAATGTCCTAGACTTACTGTTGGCTAAATAAATTAAAACTTATAGAATACTTGCTACAAGGCCACACATAAGAAGCTCTCAACAAATTTTAAGCTATGTTTAAAAAATGTAAACCCTTAACAGATGTTAAGCTAGCTGATGAAATGTTCATCATTTCGGTTTCATAAACATCTTTTAAGGTGTCTGTAATGTGGTAAGGACTGTGCTTTCGGAAATAATGGTGAATAAGATATCCCCACTTCCCCATCCCCATCCTCAAGAGGGTTACAGTTGTTGTGAACTATGACCATCACAATGGCCACATAAGCAAAGGTCTTTAAAAAGTGCCTCATTCAGTAACAAAAGCACATTTTAACCAGAGAAGTGGTACAAGGAAGGGAATTGATAAGTCTATTTGGGACAAACAGGAAAACCTTTTTAGAATAAAAGAAACCTAAACTGGGATTTCTAAAAGAATCAAGAAATAGTGTAGTCTGTGTGTGTGGTGCAGGAGGAGGAAAAGAAGGAGGGACAGTGCTTCTGAGGACCAGGGATTGCTGGAGCAGAGATGTGGCTGAAGAGTTAGAAGGGCTGGGGCTAACAGGAGCCTAATATACCATGAAAACACATTTTGGATTTATTCTGTAAGCACTGGTGAAATATTTTAAGCAGGAGAATGGAATGGTCTAAGTTTACATTTTTTAAAGATTTCACTTATTTATTTGACACAAAGAGAGAGAGCGCGCGCACAAGCAGGGGGAGTGGCAGGGAGAGGGAGAGGGAGAAGCAGGCTGCGCACTGAGGAAGGAGACTGATGCAGGGCTTACCCCCAGGACCCTGGGATCATATCCTGAGCCAAAGGCAGACACGTAACCAACTGAGCCACCCAGGCAACCCTAAAGTTTACATTTTATAAAAGTCTCTCTGGCAGCCAGATGGAAGACAGATATAGGGAATTCTGATACTGGAAAAAAGGAAATCATTTACAAAGTCATTGACATAGTTCAGGCAAAAGGTGATGAGAAGATGTATAGTAAGGATGGAAATGAAAGAACATATTTGAGGGATACTTAGGAAATAGAATGTATGCTACAACCTGAATCATAAAATGTGGGGGGACATGAAGGTGGAGTCTATATACGTTCCCAGGTTTCTAACCTGGTTAACTAGGTAAGTGGTGATGGCTCAAACTAAGACAGAGAAAACAGGAAATATAGGAGGAAGAGCAGGTGAGATGCTTTTCGGTTGTTTTATTCTGTTAATAGTGTGCAGGGAAAAAATAATGAATTTGGTTTTGGATCGTGAATCAGTCTGGTCAGTTTGAGCTATGCAGCAATATCAAAGAACTCCAAACTCTCATTGCCTTAGAATATAAAGGTTTATTTCCGACTCATGCTGTATTCCATTTTTGGTAGGTAGGATTTACTCCAGGTCATCTTCGCTTAAGGATACTAGCTGATGGAACCTCTTACCATTGGAACAGTGCCATTTGTCCTTACGGGGGAAGGGAATAAAATTAACAGATTTTTAAAGACTTAGTAACATGTAGGTGAAGAAAGTATCCAAAGGGCAATCAGAGATAAGAGTTCAGTAGAGAGTTTAGGACTAAAGATTTAAATGTGGGCGTCATAAGAAAAGAAGTAGTAAGGGCTGATTCATTTTCCCAAGAAATTTTGTAGCTTAAGAGCAGGACCAAGGACAGAGCTCTGGAGAGCAACATCTGATGGTGGAGTGAGAAGAGATGCAAAACAAAACAAAGCAAAACCATTCCTAAAAAGGAATGGTAGTAGAAGGTACATTTGTGGAGCAGGAGTGGTGGCACCATGGCTTGAAAGAATCCTAACAAGGAAGGAAAGGCCCAAGGCATTAAGTGCCACCACTGGGTCAAACAATATAAGGATGCATGTTTATTGAATTTGGCAAGTAGGGGTCATAGTGACTTTAACAAGATCTCAAGTGTATGGAGATAGATGCTTTTTTTTTTTTAACAGCAAATTGAGCTGTGGAGGTGAAAAAATAAAACAGTAAGTTGAGATTACCTTTCTGAGAGGAAAAAAGAGAGAGAAGAGGAATGTGAGATCAGTAGAGGGGTTTTGATTTTAGGGTGCAAGAGGCAAAAGAATGTTTATAAGATGAAGAGGTGAGGCAGGAGTAGAGAGGCCTCGAGAGAAAGGGGACTGGACAATGACTCCGGGTCCCATAAGCAGAAAGAAGAAATGACATCAGGAGCTGTCCGGAGGATTCTCATGCGGTTGGAGGGTATGCAGAGTGATTACTCAAGAAGCAAGTTTAATCAAGGTGACTAGATCTGGCATGAAGAAGGAGGGGGTAATGTAATGATGAGATGTGAATTTGAGAGAACATCAATTGTCTTAAAATTGGGGGAAAATGCATTCCTAGAAGGAGAAAAGGGAGAGCCAATTAATAAAAATATGATAAAATGCATGTTTGATCAAATTTAGATAAACTGAGAGTAGAAATATGTGTTGCTGGAACTAAACCATTTATATACATATCCATTTGTTCCACCTATTTATACAGATACTGAAGCTCATTTCCAGTGTGGCCAAGACCAAAAGAACTTATTCATGTTACATTTAAAATTTATTTAGAAATCTGTGTGAGTCCCACTAATGCACTTAAAACATGTGCTTTTTTATGAAGATATAATTCACATATAACATTATATTCGTTTCAGGTGCACAATGTGATGATTCAATATGTGTATATATTATGAAATAATGATCACAGTAAGTCTGGTTAACATCTATTACCACACATAGTTACAATTCTTTTTCTTGTGATGGGGATTTTAAGATCTACTCTATTAGCAACTTTCAAATATACAAAGTATTATTTATAGCGATAGTCACCAGGCTGTAGATTACATCCCCAGGACTTATTTATTTTGTAACTGGAAGTTTGTACCATTTGACAACCTTCATTCATCTCATGCACACCCATCCCCCACTTTCGGCAACCACTGCTCTCTTCTCTGTATCTATGAGTTTGAGCTTGCTTGTTTGTTTAAAGATTCCACATATAAGTGAGATCAAATGTTATTTGTCTTTCTCCGACTTATTGTATTTAGCATAATGCCCTGAAGTGCCATCCACGTTGTCCCAAATGTCAGAATTCCCTCTTTTTTCATGTAATATATATATTACATTTTCTTTATCCATTCATCATTGGTAGATAATTAGATTATTTCCATGACGTGGCTTTTATAAATAATACTGCAGTGGGGGTACAGATATCTTTTCAAGTCAGTATTTTTGTTTTCTTTGGAGAAATACCCAGCTATGCCATTGCTGGGTCATATGGTAGTTCTATTTTTTATTTCTTGAGGAACTTCTATATTGTTTTTCATAGTGTCTGCACCAATTTGCATTCCCACCAACAGTGCACAAGTGTGTCCTTTTCTCCACATCGTCGATGATATTTGTTATCTCTTGTTTTTTTGATAATAGCCATTCTAACGGGTGTGAGGTGATATCTCATTGTTGTTTTGATTTTCATTTCCCTGATGGTGAGTGATGTTGAGCACCTTTTTATTTACCTACTGGCCGTTGGTACATCTTCTTTGGAAAAATGTCTACTCAGATATTTTGACCATTTCTTAATTGGCTAGTTTGCTTTTTTGCTATTGAGTTGTAATAGTCCTTTATATAATTTGGATATTAGCCCCTTACCAGAAGTATGAATTGCAAATATTTTCTCTCACTCAGTAGATTGCCTTTTAATTTTGTTGATGGTTTCCTTCTCTCTCTAGTTTGATATAGTCCAACTAGTTTGTTTATGCTTTTATTGTCTTTGATTTTAGCGTCCGATCCAAAAAACTCATTGTGAAGACTGATGTCAAGGATCTTATAGCCTAAGGGTTTTTTTCCTTAGGAGTTTTATGTTTTCAGATCTTATGCTCAAGTCTTTAATTCATTTTGAGTTGATTTTTGTGTATGGTGCAAAATACTGATCAAGTTTCATTCTTTTGTGTGCGTCTGTCCAGTTTTCCCAACATCATTTATTAAAGAGACTGTTCTTTCCCCATTGCATATTTATGCCTCCCTTGTCATAAGTCAATTGACCATATGTGCATGGGTTTATTTCTGGGCTCTCTCTTCTCTTCTCTTGATCTATGTGCATGTGTTTATGTCAATATTGTATTGATTAGTAATACTTTGAATATAGTTTAAAATCAAGAAGCATGATGCCTCCAACTTTGTTCTTCTTTCTCAAGCTTACTTTGGCTATTCAGGGTCTTTTGTGGTTCCATACAACTTTAAGGTTGTTTTTTTGATTTCTGTGAAAAATGCCATTGGAATTTTGGTAAGAGTTGCACTGAATCTAGATTGCGTTGAGTATTATAAGCATTCTAATATTAATTCTTTTAATCCATGAACATGGAATCTTTCCATTTATTTGTGTCTTTTTCAATTTCTTTCATCAGTATCTTAAAGTTTGCAGAGTATATATCTTTCACTTTCTTAAATTTATTCCTAGGAATGTAATCTTTTTAATACATTTGTAATTGGGAATGTTTTCTTAATTTCTTTTTCTGATAATTTGTTATTAGTGTATAGAAACCAGACTGATTTTTATGTATTAATGTTGTATCTTGCTACTTTACTGAATTCATTTATTAACTAACATTTTTTTGGCGGAGTCTTTAGGGTTTTCTATATATCATGGAATCTTCAGATGGAGACGGTTTTATTTCCTCCTTTGCATTTTGGATATCTTTTATTTCTTCTTCTTGCCTAATTGCTGTGGTTAGGACTTCCAATTCTGTGTTGAATAAAAGCAGCAAGAATGGTTATCCTTGTCATATTCCTGATTTTAGAGGAAAAGCCTTCAGCTTTACACCACTGAAAGTGATGTTAGATATGGGCTTGTCATGTATGGTCTTTATTATGTTGAAGTATGTTCCCTCTATAACCACTTTGTTGAAAGTCTTTATCATAAATGGATGTTAAATTTTGTCAAATACTTTCCCTGAATCTGTTGAGATGATATGATTTTTATCCTTCATTTTGTTAATGTTGTGTATTACGTTGATCGATTTATAGATGTTGAGCCATCTTTGCATCCCTGGAATAAATCCCACCTGGTTACAGCATATGATCGTTTTAATGTATGGTTGAACTCAGTTTTTCAATATCCTGTTGAGGATTGTTGCCTCTATGTTTATCAGGAACACTGGCGTGTAATTTTCTCTTCTTATAGGATCCTTGTCTGATTATGGTATCAGGGTAATGCTGGCTTCATAAAATGAGGTTGGAAGTGCCCCTTCCTCTTATTTTCTAAGAGTTTGAGAAAGATTGGTTTAATTCTTCTTTGAATGTTTGGTAGAATTCACCAGTAAAGCCATCTGCTCCTGGACTTTTATTTGTTGGGAGGTTTTTGATTACTGATTGAATCCCTCACTAATAATTGTCCTGTTCAGATTTTCGATTTCTTCATGTTTCAGTCTTGGTAGGGCGTACCTTTCTGGAATTCATCCATTTCTAAAATATGTAATTTATGTGACGTATTGATATGTTCTTCATAACATACCAAGGAGGTAGACAGATCTACATAATCTTTTAGGATTAAAAATATAAAAAACTTCATTCATTCAACAAGTATTTATTGAACACCTACTGTGTGCCAGGTGCTGTTCTAGGAGCTTGAGCTATGTCAGTGAACAAGAGACACGGAATTTACATTCTGACATCTAAGCCACCAATGTTTTTAACTTACGACAAAGTATTATAAACTCACCTTACACATGGTGCCTGTGTACATAATATGTTTTCTTTTTTTTTTTATTTTGGGATTTTGTATGACCATAAGATGAGAGAAGGGAAGCATACCCTGGAGAAAGGATGTTAGGCAATAGTAGTTGTGGAGGATGGATGGAAAAAAATCAAAAGCACATAAAAACAATGAGTATGTGTTTTTCTATTATCCAGAAAATAATATTAAATGAAAAGATAAATTAGAGCTTGAACTAGGTTCCCATTTTGAATGTGACCTGATGTTGCCCCACCCTTTTTGATGGACAGGATGACCTCAACTAAGGTATGACTTAGTCTCCACTTAGAGACTAAGGTGAGAAACAGAGGTGTGAAGCAATGAGGGTAATATAATGACTCACATCTGCTATTGTCACTGAGCGCCTCCTCAGTAATGCCGGTTTTGCTGTACGAAAGTAGGGCCAGTCTCAGCTTCTGCACATCCTTTTTTATCCATGATTTTATGAATATTATTTAAGGAAAATTATAACATATGCTTTATAAGCTAGACTCCTTTTTAAAAGACTGTACATATAAAGTGTGTTCCTTTCTAGGATAATTATTCATTTGTGTCTGAATGCCAACAGCATCAAATTTATTAACTTACTTATTTAGGGTATTTTATTTTAGTTATATAATTATGTTTTCATGTAAAAAGATTGTGAAAAATCCACTACAAAACCCTACGCATAATATGTATGAGGGATCTTCTTGGCGTGATGGAAATGTTCTAAAATTGGATCACAGGGAGAGTTGCACAACTCTGTAATTTACTAGATGTCATTAACTTGTTCATTAAAAATGAGTGAATTTTATGGTGTGCAAAATACAGCTCAATAGAAAAACTTTAAATTTGGCATTAAAGTATTGTTTCCAAACCATACTCAGTCTAGGCTTGAGAAACTAAACGCTACAGTCAGAAGCAAGCCTGCTGGAGGTGTTTCTATTTGGGTTTTTTTTAAATATGCATCTTGGATAGAAAAAGTGGTTGTGACAATGTCTGTTATAACTTTGGAATTTGCTTTCAAGCATATGTTGTATTTACACTGGCCTCTGGACAGTTCTAAGTAGTTTTATTGCAGTGCAGTCTCTGCGAGGTTCCACCCCGATGCTTTGATTCATGGTGATCAGAGCAAGATCTTTAGAAAAGATTGTACTGGGTCTACAGTAAGGACTTTAGACCTCCAAACTATTGAGTGCAGTGACAAACTATCCGTCAGGTCTCTGTTAATAAAGTTCCACTATTGCTGATTTGTCAGGAGCCAAGCCCTCATACTGAGGCCGTTATAAAAGAAACGTTTGCATCACTTCAATTTGAGATTGAACTAAAGAGCAAGCAAATGTCTTCAAGAAACTAGGATTTTTATTGTGCATTATCAGAAAGTGAAACACATGAATGGCTTCTAAACTTATTAGTAAGCTAAAAGACTCTTTCTTCCCCCCTTACAGTTGGATTGCAACTTCTATGATCAACCCTTTATGCCAATAAAATCTTACTTGAGATAATTGATTTCACAGAGGTCTTTTTTCAGTTTGAAGATTAGATTCTTCATGAAAGGTGGCATTTCCAAGTTTCAGGCATTTGAGGATCTTCCCAGGTTTAAGATAAAGATAACAGTTGTGGTAAAACTGACTTGGAACTGAGCAGATCTGGCGTGTGTTGTTTTAAACCACGAAGGTGCTCACAGATGGCTCAGAGAGAGATTTAGCAAGTCTGTGCTAATCACACTCATACATGGGAATATCTCCACTGAAAACAGCCGGATTTCACTGTGCTACTTAAGTAACTTTCTTATCTGGTTAATAATAACAATAAAGTATAATATGTAATGGCCTGAAAACAATATGCTTTATATTATAGTTGGTTGTATATTATTAAAGCCACAGTGAGAGTTTATGAGAAGTGGTTCCAATTCAAAGTATACTGAAGATACAAAGTGTTTGCAGAAGTTTAGCTTTGGACAAGGAAACTCTTCAGAGTTCTTGATGGCTTCACTTCTAGATATTTCTAAACTTCTATGCTAGCCCCAGTTAACTTAATGTCTCCTACCTAATAAATCATTTAAGATAAAAATACAATATGTAAAAAATGTATTCACTTAACATGAAAGGACTGATCTTCTCATTACAAAACTGTATTTTACCATGTTCTGTCACATCTGACACTTTATGTTGAATGTCATTAACTATACAATTTTAATATCCTATATTATTAAATGTCAGTGGCCAAAATATGATAAACATCAAGATTTAGTTTTAATTTTTGCTTTTAGAACACAACATAAAATAGATGATCCAGAAAAGAAAATTCAATTCAATTAAACATTTATTGATCAGCCACTATGTGCCAAGCCTGTATTAAGCATTGAGCATACAGTTTTAATAAGACCAACATGTCTTATTTACAGCTCTCATAGTGCTTGTATTATGGCTAGAAAAGAGAAAATAAATAATTGAAGAAGATAATCAGAGATTTGCAATAGTGCTATAGACAGAATTGAAGAGGGATTTAATGCAAAGTAATTGGAGGAAGCCTCTCTTAAGCAGGGTAGTCAGGGAAGGCCTAGGAAGAGATGACATTTAGGCTGAGACTTGAATGAAAAATGAGACAGGACTATTCCCTAAATGATCTATGAATTATTTCTGCTATATCCCCATACAAAATCGTAGCAGAAAATACCTACCTGTTCTGGTTGGTTCATGCTGTTAGTGGGAGACCAGACAGCTGATGTGTGGGTTGTACCAGAGAAGGAAAGATATATTGAATAGCATTTTTCTGTATTTGTTTCTGAGTTGTATTAATTACTTAGAGAATTACTTATAGAATGAAATTCATTTTCCTTAAATATGTAAATACCTCTCAGTTTAATGGGAAGCCAAATTTTAACTGAAAGTATTAAGTTTATAAAAAGTCATACTCTAAGATGGCGGCAGCAGTATGTGCACGATAAGTTAAGTAGGGAAACAAAAAGGTACTAGTATGAAATGGAGTAGAATTGAGTTTTTGTTATTACTGAATGAAATATATATGAGGATTTAGAGAAGGTTACAAGCTAAGAATGAACTATCAGTGAAGATATAAGAAAATGAGACTTTGTATATCTTTAATGTTGCTTGGCATTCATTAGGCCCTCAGTGATGTCTAAGTAATTGAAAAGAAAGGCAGACAAGTGTGGTCTTCGTAAAACTCGTTTAAATTTTATCTGTTATCCTGTAACAGTCTTGGTTACTACAAGGAGACGTTTCAGTTGTCATGGTGGTGCGAGAGCCTCCCACTGCCTATCCCATAGCTGTTCCCCACCCCCACTCTCATTCTTGCTAATAGAATCCCAATTTTGTGCAGATATAAAGAAGTCGAATGCTTTGCGAAAAACTAGTCTCTTCCTCAATTGCAGGGAAAGAATCACGACGTGATCTTGCCGGTGATTAGTTTAGGCAGTCATGTGATCCAATTCTGACCAATGATATTTAAAAAGTAGTCTGTATTATGGTGGCAGGGTAGTTGTGGGGAAAGTCTTTCTTACTGCCTAAAAGAGAAGCATGGGAGGAAACACGCCAGTTCTCCATGTTCTACCTCTCAATCCTGTATTTACTTTTGATACCAGGACCTGGGGCTCCTGAAAGCTTATACGGGCTAAGATCCTGAAACTAGCAGGTTGGAAGGATGTAAAGATCCTGGGAACATTTCAATAACCCTCTGTGGAAATATCCAACATCAGGACTTTTGGTATGAGAATGTGAATTTTCTAATTTGAGTTTTACCCCCGAAAAGGTGTTTTAGTTTTTTGTAGCTGCATGTATCTTCATTCAGTGAGTAGTTCTATTTTCAGGTAGTATTCAATAGATAACTGAGATACTCTTTTGTAATCCAAATAGGCAGTTGATTTGAAATTTTAATATAAGCATGCCAAACTACTCTTCCCAGAAATGGGATGTGGTTCCACAATGCAGTGCTCCCTGAGTAGGTAAATACAAATTATCACTATCTCACTGATCCTTAAAATCTTCGTTGTAGAGAAAGTGCTATTTAGTTGTTCTGTCTTTTGAAAGTTTACGCTGAAGTTTAACAAGCAGGGTATTATCTAAGATGGTGGTTCTTAAGCCTGCTGCCCTTTAAAAACACAAAAGAGCCAATTATTTTACGAGCAAAATGAGTTTCTTTGGGAATAGCAGAGAATTGCAATTTGAGATGAGCAAGCTATGGTGAACCGTGCGGAAGTCCAGAAAATAAAAGAGAGGGGCTTACTTTTACTAGGGAAAGGAGGAAGCTGGAAGGTCTATTACAGCTTCTCATTGGCTGAGTGTGGTGGTTTCCCCCTGGGCTGAGCTGCTGCGAGGCAAGGAGAGAGTCTTCTTCTTCTTTTTTTTATTAATATTTTTTTATTATATTATGTCAGTCGCCATACAGTACACCCCTAGTTTTGATGTAAAGTTCCATGATTCATTACTTGCGTGTAACACCCAGTGCTCCATGCAATACGTGCCCTCCT
>NW_023237880.1:0-1123 GCF_002007445.2 Ailuropoda melanoleuca | reverse complement strand
TTCTGATGAGGAGAGGTTGCGGGGATGCCCAGAGCCCAAATTATTGACCAGGACCCAGGCAGTGTACACTTTTTTTATAGGGACCTTAGGGATGTGGGCTTCTTGATTTTTCAGCCTGCCTTCGGGGGGAGGGGCCTGCCACACTGATATTCAGGCAACCCTGTTTGGGTAGAGTTGCCCCGTCCTCTGCGAGGGGGGATGGGGATGGGCACAATGCGAGCCGGTATTTCCGGGCTTTTGTTCTCTGGCAGCTTTCCCTGGTGATTTTCTGTGACTCTTCTGAGAGTCAGAGCAGCAGGGGCCATATCCTACCTCTGTCTCAGAACAGAGAGATCGCAGTCCGCTCTCCACTGAGCTCTCCTGGCCTCTTTAACTCTGTTTCTGTTGGTGCTGCTCAACCCTGCAGCGTCCCGGGATGTGCGCCTCACATCCGGCGTCCCAGCCCTCACTTCCAGGTCCCGGACTTCTCTGTCTTTTGTGCTTCTAACACCGCCAGCCACCCCTGGTTCCCACGCGTGCTCCCGAGCTCCCAGTTTCAGTCTAGCTCGAGTGTGCGCTCCGGAGCACCAGTTTTCAGTTTGGACGTGTGCTCGTGCTCCCGAGCTCCTGGTTTTAGTCCGGTTCCAGTGAGTGCTCTGGAGCTCTGGTTTTCAGACTGGTTGCACGTGCATTCCCGGGCTCACGGTCTCAGTCTGCTCTCTCACAGGTGCTGGTCTTTGAGTCCGGCCCACTCCCCCGTGCAGGTGGCCACCGCTTCCCAACGCCCGAGTGCATCAGTTCCCTCCCCCTTTCGTTATCTTCCAATATCTGTGCGCGGATTCACGGCTCCCCACTTTTACCTCAATATTCAGCACTGGAGATGTTCATTTGTAGAGGTTCAGATGTGTCTTCCTGCATCTCAGGCTGATTCCGTGTATTTTCAGGATGGTCTGGTAGATATTCAATCCGACACAGGGGACCAGCTGAGAAAGGGGTCCCCTATCCCTCCGCCATCTTTTCTCCTTCTTGCAGAAAGTGGTCGCTTTTCTGTTCATAGAGTTTCTGCTAGTCTTTTCTTCCTTCTCCAGTTGCGTTCATAGGTATTCAGAATGGTTTGGTAGCTCTCTAGCTGAATTCCTGGGAC
>NW_023237879.1:0-1122 GCF_002007445.2 Ailuropoda melanoleuca | reverse complement strand
TTATCTAATGTTAACTTCTTGATGGCATTGTTATATCATTGATGACTACAAATCACAAAAATTGGCTACTGTTTTTAAAATAGGGAATTAGGGGCACCTGGGTGGCTCATTCGGTTAAGCATCTGCCTTCTGCTCAGGTCAAGATCATGGCATCCTGGCATCCTGGGATCGAGCCCCACTGTGGAAAGTTGGGCTCCCTACTCAGCAGGGAGTCTGCTTCTCCCTCTCTCTGCCTCTCCCCCCTGTGTGCACTCTCTCTCTCTCAAATAAATAAATAAATAAAATATTAAAAATAATAAAAATAGGGAATTGAACATTTGATTTCTCTTTGGTTCTTTTTCAGATAAGTCTTGTGAACTTGGATAACATCTCATTTATTCTTCTCTGTTTAATGACCTCTTTACTTATTTTATACCTTCTAGTGTATATGAATATTTTATGGGTTGATTGATAACAACTGCTAACAAAATTGTGACTTTTAGTCAATAGAATAAGTACTTGACTCCCTTCCATGGAAACTAGTGGTAAGGTTAAAGTATTGTTAGCCTGTGAATAAACTATAAGTTTAGGGTCTCTGAAGTGCATAAAATTGTTACTTAGCTTTCAGATTAAAAAAAAAGTAGTCTGAGTGCCAGTTTTTCTACATTCATTGAGCAGCCATTTAGTAAATTCCATTTCTCCAGTTACTCATAATGGCTATCTTTAAGTGAAGTTTGGATGAATGGGCACAGAATTGGCATAGACACACCAATACTGATTAGCAAGTATACATAAGGTAAAATGTCTATTTTTATTAAGAACTCACCCATTTAGCCCTATTGTGGGAAGGCCAATGTGAAGGATATAAATGAATGGTCTACTTTAAGTAAAATATTTTAAATTTTTGAAAAATAAAATTTAAAATTAATTTGATTTTGTTACTTTCAGACACTAAAATGGTTATTAATATTTTCATTGATGGGGAACTCTGGGTCTCTAGGAAATTGTGTTTACTCTAAAAGTCTATTTTATCTTTTTGTCTTTGTTTAGTGTCCCTTATATACCCTTTTTGCTTTTTTTTTAAGATTTTATTTATTTATTCGACGGAGATAGAGACAGCCAGCGAGAGAGGGAACACAAGCA
>NW_023237878.1:0-1122 GCF_002007445.2 Ailuropoda melanoleuca | reverse complement strand
CCCCCCACCGTCCTCCCACCACTTCCCCTTCCCGGAGCCTCCAGCCCTGCAGGCGGGGACACACGCCTTGCCCACAGCAGCTCAGCGGGGAGACACTCACAGAGCAGCCAGATAAAAACCACTGTAGGATTTGTGATCACATGTATCCTGGGGCTGGGACAGGGGAGGCTGTTTCTGAAGCAGTTAAATGCCCCCTGATGGAAAGGCACGGGGCGGGGGGGATCAGGAGTCATCTGTGACTTCTAGTGATGATGGGGAGCCAACGCTAAGACCCTCTTCCCAGCATCAAGTAGGGACCCCCAGGGCGATAGGAGACTCCGGTGAGGGATCACATGAAGGAGCTCTGCAGACAGTAAATACTTGATGGATATGAGTGTTTAGCGTGTTCCTGAAAGTTCTGTTTGCTCTTGTGTATGTTTCCTCTGTGTGTGTGCGTGCTCACACGCGTGCACGGGCTTTCCCATGACAGGGAGCCTTCCTTTGCACTCGGCGGCACCACCTGGGGCTTCCAAAGCCGTGGATGCCTCTGAAATGGTGTTGGTGTGGCTCACGTTCTCCGTGAGGTCGGGACCTGGGATTGGGAGCCCGGGACACAGGGGGCTGCGTGCGACACTGCATCAAGCTCTCTCCCTCAAGGCCTTCAGGATATGTCTCTTCCCAGGAACCCCGAGGAGTTCAACAAACACACCAGGGGTTCCTGCGGTGAGGTTGTGGGGAGCACTGAGGGAGCGCGGATTGTGCGGTGGGGTAGGGGCCAGGGGCCGGGATGGGCAGCCGTCAGCCCCAATGGCAGCTCCCAACTGTGAGGTGGTTAGCGGAGCTGTGGTCTATAATTCATTCCCTAACTCACCGACCCTTGGAGAATTGCTTAATCGTCACAGCCCTGCTGGGAGGTACCACCCCCATTTCATAGATGAGCAAACTGAGGCAACAAGGAGGTGGAATCAATGTCTGAGATCACCCAACAAGCGCTCGGCCCAGCTGGGAGTGGCGCCTGGTGTTATCAGACTCCACGGAGTCTGCACGCATTGTTCTGATGCATTGTTCTTCTTTCTCAATAGAAGCATCGATAAAAATCGGAGGGTTTACGGATCTGCTCGAAGCCCATCACTTTGCATGTCG
>NW_023237877.1:0-1122 GCF_002007445.2 Ailuropoda melanoleuca | reverse complement strand
AAACCAAACTGTCAGGGGTCCTGGGTGGCTCAGTCGGTTAAGCATCTGCCTTTGGCTCAGGTCATGATCCCAGGGTCCCGGGATCAAGCCCCATGTCAGACTCCCTGCTTAGTGGGGAGTCGGCTTCTCCCTCTCCCTCTGTATGTGTGCACACGCTCTCACTCAAATAAATAAATAAATATTTGGGGGAAAAAAAGAAGAAAAGACGTATCAAGTTTAAAATAAATAAATTCTCAATCTAAGTTCTTTAAAAACAACTGGAGATAAATTGGAATAGGAAACTTCTTCCTTTATATTAAGTGGAATTCTAAAGAATAAAATATTAAAAAAAGATTAAGCCAATGCTATCTTAAAATTATGCTATAATATTTTATTCATCAATAGTCTTTATCTTAGCATTTGTGACAAAAAACTATTAAATTAGAACCACAAAAATGAATTTTAAACATCAGATATATCTAAGTCTATAAATGGTTCAATCAAACTACAACACAGGGTAATTTGGCTTCATAAACAACCTTCAATTTGAGCTAAAATTAATAGCTGAATTATTGCTTATAAATACTGCTCCCAATAATTAGTAATAATACTTCGTAAAATTTTAAAATACTAACCGCCATCACTACCCAAATTTGGCTTAATATTCCAGGCACGGGTGATGTAAGAATATCTTGGTGCAAATACAGCAGTTGCCTGTGGAGATGAAAAATGTAATTTTAAAGTGGACTTTCCCTCTGTCTGATTTTACTTTATCATAACATTTTGAAAATTGCTTAGTTCTATTCAAAAGTTTATATTTTTTTCTAGGGAATGATTGTGTTATAGACTTCTGAATCTTTACCCATGATTAACGTGGTAACTTGAACATTTAGCCACTCAGCCAAAATTTAAGAATGTTACAAGCTTTCATATATTGATATGAATATTGTCCCTGCCTCTAAGTTTCCCAATCTCTTTCATCCGTGAACCTAAATTCCCCATTTAAAACTCCATTTCTGTCCAAATAGAGATTTGAAGATGTCTAAATATTGTTAAGAATCCAGCTCTTCTAACTTCTGTTTTCTTTTTTAAGTGGTAGTCAGGAGGTACTGGAGGCAAAAGTCTAAGGATCTCATCTATCAG
>NW_023237876.1:693-3313 GCF_002007445.2 Ailuropoda melanoleuca | reverse complement strand
GGTTTCTCTGCTCATTATCCAGTGAGTTTTGCCTTCACGATTAATGTTTTGTGTGATTGTGTGTGTGTGTGATTTCCCCCATTCTTATTGATGTATAATTGACAAATAGAAATTGTGTAGACATGAAGTGTACTCCTCAATGTTATGATACACATATGTATGTAATGGACACAAATCAAAGAACATATCCATTACCTCACATAGCATTTCTTTTTCTTTTTTCTNTTTCTTCTTTTTTTTTTTTTTAAAGATTTTATTTATTCGACAGAGATGGAGACAGCCAGCGAGAGAGGGAACACAAGCAGGGGGAGAGGGAGAGGAAGAAGCAGGCTCACAGCAGAGGAGCCTGACGTGGGGCTCGATCCCATAACGCCGGGATCACGCCCTGAGCTGAAGGCAGACGCTTAACTGCTGTGCCACCCAGGCGCCCCTCTTTTTCTTTTTTCTTGTAGTAAGAACACTCAAGACTTGCTCTCTTGGTAAATCTCAAGTATACAATATGGTATTAACAATAGTCACATAGCTGTACATTAGATCTCCAGAACTAAAGTTTGTACCTCTTTCCCCCACCCCCACACCCCTGCCAGCCACCATTCTACTCTCTGCTTCTACAAGTTTGACTTTTTTAGATTCCATATATAAGTAAAAGCATGCAGTATTTATTTGTCCTTGTCTTACTTATTTCACTTACCCTGATATCCTGTACATTCATCCCTGTTGTTGCCAATGGCAGAGTTCTTTTCTCTTGTAAAGCTGAGTAGTCCATGATTTCTTAAATTTCAAGGGTTCCATTGCTTAATTCTTGGATGCGTTTATTGGAAAAATGGAGCTCGCGATGCCTGACCTACCCACCTTGGTCTTCTGAGGTTTGATTTACAATATTTACGAGAAAGAGAAATCCCACAAATGATCTTCTGTAAGGAGGTGATGGAGAAAGAAGAAAATTAGTTGATATTTGTCAGAAGTGGCTTATTCTACTACTAATAAAATCAATTAAAGATGTACAAGCATCTCATCTAAGCTAGGTACTTCGGGAATAAAAACCATGAATGAAAGGTGGTCCTACCTCCAGCTGGCCTCCTTTCCTTATGCAGTGCATGGCCCCCTCCCTTCTAAGGCCTGCCTCAGGCCCAGTGATGCTTACAAGCCTTACCTTTGACCTCCGCACTTAACAAAGTATTAAACTGAACTTACAGCTGCTCCTTAGAGGACACCCTGGTGTCATGTGAAGATCATAGAATGTTCTTTTTCTCACCACGTCTATATTCTGACTAACATTTTTTATTGTCAAGGACATTAAAAAAAAAATTAGCTGCCCACCATCCCAACGCTTTCCTATTTTAGAAGAAATCCCAGGATGGGAGGAAGTTGATGGGGTCAGATACTGAATCACCAGAGGGTCTTTGGGGACTGACACAAAGACCAGAGTCACTGGAGACTATTCGTGGCCACAGCTGTAGAGACTACTATCCAGCACCATTGCCTGGAGGGACTTTTGGTGGAGTGGTGGTAACAGTGACTGTCCATTGTCCATCACTGGCCATACCCTAAAGAGATAGCTTTGGTGGCTGGATCATGGCTGCTCTTTGCCTTCCTAGGTTCCCTCCAACTCTTTTCTCCAGCGTTCTGATAGATTCTTTAAGGTACCTAACCCCATTCAATGAGTTCCTTGTCTTGCTTAAGTTAAACAATGTGTATTTCTGTTGTTTGCCATCAAGAACCCAGACTAGTACCAACATTTTGCATATGGCTTTCACCTCAAAATATTTTTAGATGAATATATTGAATGTTTAAAATTATACAAATTATCAATAATGTTCTTTTTTTTATCACTTGGGTAGTATCAACTTGACTAACATTATCCTATGTTTTTTTATTATATTATGTTAGTCACCATACAGTACATCCCTGGTTTCTGATGTAAAGTTCGATGATTCATTAGTTGCGTATAACACCCAGTGCACCATGCAATACGTGCCCTCCTTACTACCCATCACCAGCCTATCCCATTCCCCCACCCCCCTCCCCTCTGAAGCCCTCAGTTTGTTTCTCAGAGTCCAGAGTCTCTCATGCTTCATTCCCCCTTCTGATTACCCCCCTTTTATTTATCCCTTTCTTCCCCTACCGATCATCCTAGTTCTTATGTTCCATAGATGAGAGAAATCATATGATAATTGTCTTTCTCTGCTTGACTTATTTCACTTAGCGTTATCTCCTCCAGTGCCATCCACGTTGCAGCAAATGTTGAGAAATCGTTATTTCTGATAGCTGAGTAATAGTCCATTGTATAAATGGAGCACAACTTCTTAATCCAGTCATCTGTTGAAGGGCACCTCGGTTCCTTTCACGATTTAGCTATCGTGGACAATGCTGCTATGAACATTGGGGTGCATATGGCCCTTCTTTTCACTACGTCTGTCTCTTTGGGGTAAATACCCAGTAGTGCAATGGCTGGGTCATAGGGTAGCTCAATTTTTAACTTTTTAAGGGACTACCACACTGTTTACCAGAGTGGCTGTACCAACTTGCGTTCCCACCAACAATGTAGGAGGGATCCCCTTTCTCCACATCCTCTCCATCAATTGCTATTTCTTGCCTTGTCAATTTTTGCCATTCTAAC
>NW_023237876.1:0-178 GCF_002007445.2 Ailuropoda melanoleuca | reverse complement strand
TTTTCATGTGTCTGTTAGCCATTTGTATGTCATCATTGGAAAAGTGTCTGTTCATATCTTCTGCCCATTTTATGATTTGTTTATTTGTTTCTCACGTATGGAGTTTGAGAAGTTCTTTGTAGATCTTAGATACCAGTCTTTTATCTGAGCATCATTTGCAAATATATTCTCCCATTCC
>NW_023237875.1:0-1122 GCF_002007445.2 Ailuropoda melanoleuca | reverse complement strand
AGGTATAATTTCTTAACTTATTAATACATTTATTTATTTCTAATACCATAAACAGTATAAAGAAGAAAAACTGAGATTGAAGGACAGAAAATGACCATGATGGAAGAATACATTTATAATATTTTAATTAATAAAGTATCTTTCCTATGAAAAGCCTAAACCCATATAAGAGAAATTTCCCATGTAAAAACACATTCTTGAGCTATCAGGACATATGAAAATAACAGATGGTGCCAGAACAGTGGGAGATAGCAGATGGGATAAAACCAAGAGAGAAGAGAATAGGAAAGAACAAACATGGGAAACTCGGCTGGCAGCAGGCAGGCAAAGAGGTCCAAATGCAAGCTGGTAGAAGGCAATAGTGTCTTAAAAACTGACCTCTGTGCTCTGGAGCTGAAATATGTAACATGAAGACAGAATTTGGGTCTAAAGAAGGAGGATAGTTTATTACTTTTCCAGGCAAAGGAGGCTGCAGCAAGCTAATGCCTCCAAGACTACAAGCCCACCCAGGGTAAAAGCTGAGGGTTTTTTATAGAAAAATATAGGATCTGGGCAGTTTCAATAGGAATCTGGAATGTGCTGCCAGCTGTGTTGGTCATGTCTTCAAGGCTGTCTCATGAATAGTGCTGTTGCCGGCCACCCAAATCTCTAAGTATCAACATAGATACTAAGCTCCTGGAACAAAGGATTCTACAGAAAAACAAGTGAAGGGGAGGGGAGGCTTCAAAAATGAGGAAGAGAAAAATTTGTTCAGTTTTAAGTCAAACCTTTTGAAACATTAGTGTGTCCATCTTAATTTTCATCCATTTTTACGTTTCTATGTCAGTTTCAGTTAAGGGCATGGAGCTTGAAGGGATTTAAGATACTACTGAGTTCCAACCCTTACTTTTTGTGAGGAAACTTCAGGCCAGAGTTAAGAGATCTACCCATGTCACAAAGCTTGCTTTGTGCCTCAGTGTTAAGTCTTCTAACTTCCAGTCCAACCATTCTCCTACATCACTCAGGTTTCTGCCTGGTCTCTGCTTGTACAGGAATCTTTTCCCCATGCTAGCATTAAATAACAGTCCTAAACTGTGCTCTTTTCTTCTTTCTGAAACAATTGGGAAGGATCACAAGGAAAAA
>NW_023237873.1:0-1122 GCF_002007445.2 Ailuropoda melanoleuca | reverse complement strand
GGAGGGACCGAGTAACCACACACGGCTCTGCACCCGCTTTTCCCACAGGAATGTCCCATCTCAGGGCCAACAGACCTTCAGAGCTAAGCTTGAACGAGCAGCATGAGCTGAGCACGCCCCAGACCCAGACCAGCAGACCCCGGATTGGGAAAATTTCACGATAAAGGGGATCACACGGTTCCAAGGATGCATCCGTCGCACTTGCTTGAGTCATTGCCTTCAGGCACAGGGGTGAGGCCATGGCTGGGGCCAGACAGGCAGGTGCAGGTCACGGCTCAGGGTCACGTCTGAGCCTGGGTGGGGACAGATATGACGGGCTCACCCGGAGACAGCTGGAAACAGGACGAATTCTCTCTGCAGCGATGCACGGCAGACCCGAGCTGGGTGCAGGCACAGGTGTGTGACCTGGGGGCCCGCAGCGAGTGCGTCCCAAGGGCCTGTGCCCCCAGGAGCCCATGTGATGGAGCGGCGGACGCCAGCAGACCTCACTGGACAGACTGCGGACCAGCGTGGGGTGAGCCTGTTGGGAGAAACACAATCTATGGGTATTGTTCTCAAAACTACTGGTCGCATCTAATCAAATAATGTTCTGTAACTCGCCGCTGATTTGCTTTCACGATCAACCTTAAGAGTTCTTTCGCGTAGGATCTATTTTCTGACTCTGTATCTGTACACGTTCTCTCTCGATCCTGCCTTTCCTTCCGGCTGCTCTGAATAATTCACACGCACCAAATTGCTTCTAGCTCCTTCCGCCTAGACGTGGGAGCCCGAGGCTGTGCTGTCAGGAGCACTGGGGGTGGGGCGGAGGGAGCCCTGGCCTCCTCTCGCCTCCTCCACGGGTGCGGGGCCCGGGGCCATTGCAAACTACAGCTTGGCACGGAAGGTGTGGGGCCAGCCTCCGCGCCCCCAAAGGGACTTGGGCTCGTGGGCCCTTCTCGTCCGTCCCGTGTCACGGCCCAACTCTCAGTTTTGAGCAGCAGGGAGGCAAAGTGCAGAAGATCCGGGCCAGGTCCTGCTGCCCCGTGGGACGGCGTGCCGAGGGGGCGAACTCCCTGTCTGGTTCCCAGGGCTAGTGCCCGCCGGCACCTCTGAACAGGTCTGCAAAGGTTTGCTCCATCGGAG
>NW_023237872.1:0-1122 GCF_002007445.2 Ailuropoda melanoleuca | reverse complement strand
GGTACTGTCCTCGTGGGGGCCCGTGGTCAGGAGTGGGTCTGGGGACCCCCGACTGCCTCCCGGTCCAGCCTGCCCTCGTCAGCCACATGGTCCTGGCCAGGCACAGGGGCTGGGGTCACAGTGTGGGACCTCGAGGGTATTGGTGGGTTTGGGGTATTGGACATAGGAGGGGCTTGACCCATCACCCAGTCAGACTGGAGTGTGGTCCTCACGGATCGGGGGGCTGAACAGGTCAGCCACGTCTCCGTCCCCTCCCCATGGGAACCTGGCCTCGTGAGCCTGCACTCCCGGCCTCCATTAAAAATCAAGTTAATGTGCAACCCACCAAACCCTTAAAAACTAATCGGACTTTCACGGCTTAAAAGGTCCTACAGTTTCTCCACATTGTCTCCCTTTTTGCCCCCCACAGCCCCTGCCCTGAGGTGCTGAGACCCCCCTCCTGCCGCCCCTCCCCGGCTGGGGCACCAGCTCCTCCCAGGGCGTCCCCCGGGGTCCTGGGGGTCCGGGGCCTGGCGCTGTGCTGTGCCCGTATTTGAGGTTTTGGGGATGAGTCACTGTCTCTCCACGCCACCGAGAAACAAAGCCGTGATGTGATGTTCTGGATGCCAGGTCCCCCGGGGCTCCGGCGAAAACACTAGTGAAATATTAACTTCTGGGCCAAGAGCCTTTGTGTGAAATGCCGGCCATGTGGCCCCATTCCCAGAAAAACACTTTAACAGCCGTCCTGGGGGGACTCTTCTCTCGGTAAATAACATGCGAAACAGGCCTGTGGTGACACTGGTGTTGCTCGACCCCCACGAGTCCCAGAGCGGGACTGTCCTTCCGCGGGCTGGTGGAGGCTGCCCCTCCGGTCCGGACAGCTGAGCTAGAATCAGCCCGCAAGAATTTGGTGTCCCTCCGTGGGGAACGTGCTTGTGTTGTCTTCCCTGTGTCCCACATCCTCACCCGCAGCGGTCACCCGTGTGCCCTCCATGTCCACTTTGCCATGGACCTTCCCGTACCGTAGCTGATGCATCGTCTATGCCCAGAGCGGGGGCTGGACGCCCAGGAGGAGCTCCGTGTGTGTTTGATGAATGAGTGAAAAGAAATATGTCCCTAGGAGGTGAAGGGTTAATGCACGGG
>NW_023237871.1:0-1122 GCF_002007445.2 Ailuropoda melanoleuca | reverse complement strand
TACAGCGTGTCTGGGCTGGATATCGGGGTGCCAATGTCGTGATGGGGTCGGTACAGCGTGTCTGGGCCGGACATCGGGGGCCCCGTCTAGTGTTGGGTAGGTACAGTGTTTCTGGGCCGGATATCGGGGCCCGTCTGGTGATGGGGAAGGTACAGCATGTCTGGGACGGACCTCGGGGGCCAAAATGGTGATGGGGTATGTACAGCGTGTCTGGGCCGGACATCAGGGGGCCCATGTGTTGATGGGATAGGTTAGCGTGTCCTGGCCGGACATCAGGTGGCCCATGTGGTGATGGGGTAGGTACAGCGTGTCTTGTCCGGACATCGGTGGGCCCATGTCGTGATGGGGTAGGTACAGCGTCTCTGGGCCGGACATCGGTGGGCCCATGTGGTGATGGGGTAGGTACAGTGTGTCTGGGCCGGACATCAGGGGGCCCATGTCGTGATGGGGTAGGTACAGCGTGTCTGGGCTGGACATCTGGGGTCCCGTCTGGTGATGAGTAGGTACATCGTGTCTGGGCCGGACATCGGGGGGCCCTTGTGGTGACGGGGTAGGTACAGCATGTCTGGGTCGGACATCGGGTGCCCACATGGTGATGGGGTAGGTACAGCCTGTCTGGGCTGGACTTCAGGGGGCCTGTCTGGTGAAGGGGTATGTACAGCGTGTCTGGGCCAGATATCGGGGGGCCCATCGGTGTTGGCATAGGTACAGCGTGTCTGGGCCAGACATCAATGGCCCATGTGGTGATGGGGTACGTACAGCATGTCTGGGCCGGACATCAGGGGGCCCATCTGGTGTGGGCATAGGTACAGCATGTCTGGGCCGGACATCCGTGGGCCCACGTGGTGATGTGGTAGGTACAGCATGTCTGGGCCGGACATTGGGGGTCCCATGTGGTGATAGTGTAGCTACAGTGTGTCTGAACTGGACATCGGGGTGCCCATGTGGTGATGGGGAAGGGACAGCGTGTCTGGGCGTGACCTCGGGGGGCCCATGTGGTGATGGGTTAGGTACAGCGTGTCTTGGCCGGACATGGGGGGCCCATGTGGTGTTGGGGTAGGTACAGCGTGTCTGAACTGGACATCGGAGGGCCCATGTGGTGATGGGGTAGGTACAGCATGT
>NW_023237870.1:395-899 GCF_002007445.2 Ailuropoda melanoleuca | reverse complement strand
CCCTTCGTGAATAGGGAAACATGAGGGAAAGTAGTCACGGAAGCCTGACGAGAGTGCCCCAGAGTGGTCTCTGAGACAACACACAGTCCAGGGAAATAGCAACGATAATCAACTCTCGAAGGTAAGGGAGCATGAATGAAAAGGTTCAGGATTTTCGAGCACTAAGCGCCCTTCTCATTTGTAATAAAGCAGAGCGTCCAGGAAAACACCTCCAGCGAACAGCAGCCTTTTCACTGGGGACCCCGATTCCACATTGGGTGTAGGGGCCTGTGGAGGATCCAGCCCTTAGAACCAAGAAACAAAGTGTGAGGGGAAAGCCCTTGAAGTCACGACGGCCTTATGGAAGGTGGAACAGGAATCAAGGTGCTTTGGTACCGTGAGTGAAACACGACGAACACAGCACTGAGAAAGACATTACGGCCAAAAACCGCTTCCAACGAAATGCTCCCTGGGGAAATCCTGTCAAAACTGCTGGCGGCAATGGAACGAAAAGGCCCAAAACAC
>NW_023237870.1:0-161 GCF_002007445.2 Ailuropoda melanoleuca | reverse complement strand
ACTCAGCGCCCTTCTCATTGGTAATAAAGCAGAGCGTCCAGGAAAAAACCTCCAGCGAACAGCAGCCTTTTCACTGGGGACACCGATTAAACATTGGGTGTAGGAGCCTGGGGAGGATCCAGCCCTTAGACCCAAGAAACAAAGTGTGAGGGGAAAGCCCT
>NW_023237869.1:0-1122 GCF_002007445.2 Ailuropoda melanoleuca | reverse complement strand
TTTACTGTTCAGTAGCAGTAATTTTGGTTTTGTTGACTCTCATTTATGGTGTTCATCTTAAGACCTACAAGGTAGCATCTGGAATGTAATAGTTGCTTCAGTGACAGACGGATACAGCTGAAAATCAGCTATAGAATTAGGAAAATGCAGAAAAAAAGAGAGACCAATGTTGGACCAGGAATCAGAATTACAGAGTCAAATAGTCACTGAGAGAAGCAACAAGGTGTTGTCAGTTAAGAACCAAAAGGAATTGTTGGAAAAATGAGGGAGCAGAACGGCAGCCATTGTCTGGAGAAATCCCCAGGCTGAGGATTCTAGATGTTCCCCTGATGATATTTTGTCTAAACACATTGGATCCTTTGAGGTTCAAATCTTTCTCTCCTTAAGGTTGCTCAAATATAGGAAGGGTCCCCAAAATAAATGTATTTTATGTGCATAAGTATTAAGGAGTAAAGGAGAAAGGCGGAGAGGGAGAAAGATTGAAGTGACATAGAATTACGTGAGGAAGGTAAGTTGCAGGAGACATTTTCAGCCCCACTATTTAAGCCTCTCCCTTCCTTCCTTCTTTTCCTCTTTCCTTCTAGCTGTACCCCAAGACCATAAGACCAAGCAAAGAGCTTGTCAGTTCAATCACTCCTCTCCACGATGTCTCAGAATTCCTCAACAAGCCCACAGCCCCCTTCTCAAAGAAATTGACACATCTAAAACTTCTACAAAAAGTAAGTGATGATTAATGATGCATCATAAACATCCTTCAGATGACGTGACTACCCCCTCGTATACAGCAGGCTGGACCTAAAGGCAGATGATTCTCAGTTGGTTAGCAGTCTCTGAGCTTTGCCCAATAATTGATAAAACTGATGATAAGCTGAACCAATAATGTTCTCATTTCCAGCAAGTTTGAATAAACAACGTATAAAAAAAATAAGGAAGTCAATCAAGAGAATAAGTAGAATGACCCACAGAGAGAAAGCAGTGAATAGAAGCCATGTGGTGGTGAGATCTGAGGCAGCACAAGTCATTAGTGCATAGGAGCCATGGATGCCTGGAAAGGAGGGGATGGAGACCAGGAGAACAAAGAGAAATATGCAGCAGCAAGACTGCATAGACAGAGGCAACAGG
>NW_023237868.1:0-1122 GCF_002007445.2 Ailuropoda melanoleuca | reverse complement strand
TTTTTTTTTTTTTTTTTTTTTTTTGAGGAACCTCCGTACTATTTTCGGTTGTGGCCATACCAGTTTACATTCCCACCAACAATGCACAAAGGTGATAAAGCTGGTTATCTTATCTTTTGGTTATAGCTATTCTAACAGGTGTGAGGTGATATCTCATTGTGGTTTTGATTTGCATTTTCCAGAATAGTGATTTTTCAGCACCTTTTCATGTCCTGCTTGGCTCTTTGTGTGTCTTCGGAAAAATGTCTGTTCATTTCCCTTGCCCATTTTTTAATAGAATTTTTTTGCTATTGAGTTGTATAAAATTCTTCCTCTTAAAGCTCAAGAGCTTGATAGGTAGATCTTTGAGAAGTCTGTCTTAAAGGATTATTTCTGAATCTTTACATAATGTACCACCTGTATCTTTGAATTTTGGTCGTGTTGCTAGTTTAGGAAGTTTTGACTATTTTCCTGGTTTTCACATTATTTGTCTTTATTTTGTCTGATATCCCTATATTTATAGGTTAGTATTCATTGATCTTTTTTCTATATCTCACCATTGGTTTTCATTATTATAAAATTTCACCAAGTTTATTTGATTTACTTATTTATTACTGATTTAATAGTGTTGAAGTATTATATACTTTACTGTAGTCGAGTTTTCTGCCTTAATTTTCTGTGGGTGATACGTGTGAGTAGGACTCTTGGTTAAAAGTAATAGAGAACAACTCCAGATTATGTAATCTGTAGAAAATTTATTTGGGGACAGTGGAGGCTCAAGGATAGGAATGCAGCTAGGCTGGTCCAGAAACAGGAAGTGAAAGGCTGCTAGAAACTCAGGCAATATTTATTTTCTGTCTTTTGTTTTGGCTCCTCACTTTATTCTTCCCTCTTAGACAGTCAATTCATATCACACTTGCCAATTTTTTATAATCTCTGTGGTCAAGAGGATGGTTTGTAGTACACTTGCATTTCTTAGTCTCATTTCCAAACTCCCAGTACAGTCATTGTGATTGGTGGTCATATATAATAGGTTTTCTCAGTCTCCATAATACTGACCTTTTGGGCTAGATTTTTTTATTGTGGTGGGGACTGTCCTGTGCATTGGAGGATGTTGAGCAGCATCTCTGGCCCCTAATAACT
>NW_023237867.1:0-1122 GCF_002007445.2 Ailuropoda melanoleuca | reverse complement strand
ATAAATAAATAAATAAATAAAAATTCCAGTGGCGGGAGAGGAGGAGTTAAGATGACGGAGGAGTAGGGGTCCCTTTTTTCAGCTGATACCCTGAGTCAAGCTGGATAAGTACCAGAAAATACTGAAAACCCACAGAATCAGCCTGAGACACAGGAAGATACATTTGGATCTCTACAAATGAACATCTCCAGAGCTGAGTATTAAGGTACAAAGCGGGAGCCGTGAATCTGTGCACAGATATCAGAAGATAAACGGAAGGAGGGGAGCCGCTATGCTCGGGCGCCGGGAAGCAGTACCCACCTGCACTGGGGAGCGGCCAGACTTGCGGACCGGCACCCACGAGAGAGCAGACTGAGACCGTGAGTCTGGAAAAGCGCGAGCGAACAGACTGAAATCTGGAGTTCTTGAGCACTCACTGGAACCGGACTAAACCTGGGAGCTTGGGAGTGGGGGCGCAACCTGACTGAAAACCGGCGCTCCGGAGTGCACACGAAACACACTGAAAAAGAGAGCTCGGGAGCGTGCGCAGAACCGGGGGAGGCTGGCAGTGTTAGAAACACAAAGGACAGAGATGTGCCTGCCCAGGAAGTGAGGGCTGGGACACCAGCTGTGGGGTGCACAACACAGGACGCTGCAGGGTTTTTAGCAGCACTGACAGAAACAGAGTTAAAGAGGCCAAGAGAGCTCAGGGGAGAATGGACTGCGATCTCTCTGTTCTGAGACAGAGGATAGGATTTAGCCACTGCTGCTCTGACTCTCAGAAGAGCCACATAAAACCGCCAGGGAAAGCCACCAGACAACAAAAGCCCGGGAATACCAGCTCGCATTGTGCCAATCTCCATCCCCTCTCGCAGGGGACAGGGTGACACTACCCAAACAGGGTTGCCTGAGTATCAGTGCGGCAGGCTCCTTCCCCAGAGGGCAGGCTGAAAAATCAAGAAGCCCACATCCCTAAGGTCCCTATAAAACAAGTGCACACTTCATTGGTCCTGGTCAATAATTTGGGCTCGGCCAACCCCGCAACCTCTCCTCATCAGAATGACGACGAGGCGAAATACCCCCAGCAAAGAAAAGATAATGAGTCTGTGGCCTCTGCCACAGAACTGATGGATATGGATATAA
>NW_023237866.1:0-1122 GCF_002007445.2 Ailuropoda melanoleuca | reverse complement strand
CTGGCTGTCTCTCCCTCTCTGTCAAATAAATAAATAAAATCTTTAAAAAAAACCAAAAAACAAAAATGTATCCCTGCACCGTGTTAGCAGCTGGGACCAGAGGAGCCACAGCAGGGCAGACCTGGGTCCTTGGCCTCCTGTTCCGTTAAACTCCCAGACACTTTACAAGTCCAGGTGCTCTGAGACCCCAGCTGACACCTACAGGGCACTCCCTTCCCAGGTGTCTAAGCGGCACCTGCAGCACAAACAGGTGTGGGCTCCCCAGGGAAGCGCAGAGGCTGAGGGAGGAGGGCAGCCTGGGGTGGGTGTGCAGGACCCGGAAGGCTCCTCGGATCTTGGAGGGTGACCTTAGGCCCCCAGGTCCTCAGCGGTCAGACCCACAGGGCACTGGGCCTGTTTGCGGCTCTTAGGCTGAGGCTGTCTGTCTGCTGAGAGTGTCTGTAAGCGGCCTCCAGGAGACAGTCAACCCGGGCCTGTGGCCGGGGGGCCCTCAAGCCACTGGTCCCCTGGACAGTGACCTGGAGCAGCGGAAAGGGGAGGCTCTAGACTCCAAGATGAAGAGCCTGAGTCCCACCCCTGGGCCTGTGAGGAGGAGGAGGTCTGGTGACACAGGGTGGGAGAGCTGACGCTGCCCCCCACCCCACACGTGGAAGGGCCTGGTGTGACCCCTGCACTGTCAGGGCGGACAGTTACCTGGAGGGCTTTGCTTTTTGTCATAATTATCTTTATTTTGGTTACACCCCTACCAAACTTGCCAGTGCTTGTTAATTCAAAACATTTTTTTCATTATACTGTCATAGTAAAAATACAAATTTTATAGCGATGCCATATTCCAACATGAAAAATGTACAGAAGACACTGTTTTTCAGAATGCAATGAAATGAGATATACTTACACTATTTAATTATAATACTAGAATAATAAGAACATAAGTAACTTGCAACCCTGACTCTTTAACTCACCTTAACGCACCCTAAATTAGCTTTGCTTTGAATTTCCTTCAGTTTCTGTTTTGTGTTCAATTTTTACACGTACGTGAAAAATCTATAGAAAGTCAGCCTGAGAAACGGTGCCATGAGGTGACCCAGGCCCTCTTCGGGTCTCCACAGGGGCTGAGGGGCC
>NW_023237865.1:0-1122 GCF_002007445.2 Ailuropoda melanoleuca | reverse complement strand
CCCCTGCTTGTGTTCCCTCTCTCACTGGCTGTCTCTCTGTCAAATAAATAAAATAAAATCTTTAAAAAAAAAAAGAAAAAAGAAAAAAAGACAGGAAATGATAATGGAAATGAAAGATAAGAAAATTAAGTTGAAAATACAATGATTTATTATATTACCATGCAGTCGATATTACTTAAATTTCAAATATCTGCCCTGTTTATCCAAACAAAACACCCAACTGAGGAAAAACACACACACACACAATTTAACTCACACTTTAAAGCCTCAGAGAAATGAAAGAATTAAAAATTATAGCGAGCTCTACTACCCCACCTAAACTTAAACCTTTACTCCTCTTTCCACTTTACCTAAACTCTATTTTTATCTCTACATATTAAAGTAGTTTGTTTTATGCCATGAGATAAATCTTAATTTTTAACATCTTTTGGCTAAGACAGACATAACTGTTGTAGAAAGATTTTTGTTTCTGCCCCCAGAATTTTAGCTTATAAATTTACATAGCAATAAATTAAATTAAGATAAAACAGAAGAGAGATGAAATCCTAGAAAAAGAGTCTAGATTTGTGGTTACTAGTGACAGATTGGATGGAGGAAGGTGGTCAAAAGGTACAAATGTGGGGGCACCTGGGTAGCTCAGCTGGTTAAGCATCTCCCTTTGGCTCAGGTCATGATCTCAGGGTCCTGGGATCGAGCCCCACATCAGACTCTCTGCTCAGCAGGGATCCTGTTTCTCCCTCTCATTCTCCCTTTGTGCTCTCTCTCTCAAATAAATAAATAAAATCTTTAAAAAACAAAAAAGATACAAACTTCCAGTTATAAGAGAAGTACTAGGGATGTCATGTACAACATGAAGACTATAGTCAACATCACTATTTGGTACATAGGAAAGTTGTTAAAAGAGTAGATCCTAAGAGTTTTCAACACAAGGAGAAGTTTTTTCTTTTCTTTTTACTGTATCTATACGAGATAATGGAAGTTAACTAAAAATTAAAAAATTTTAAAAAGATAAATTCTATTGTATTAAAATGTTTACTTTCAAATAGTAAAATAATAAGATAAAATAAAAAAAGAAACACCAGCTGGAAGAGGTTTTATTGCAATGGATACAGCTAACAAAGG
>NW_023237864.1:4317-4535 GCF_002007445.2 Ailuropoda melanoleuca | reverse complement strand
GGATCCTTTATCCAGCAAGGCTGTCATTCAGAATTGATGGAGAGATAAGGACCTTCCAGGATTGCCAGACACTATCCAAATCTGTAACCATTAAACCAGCCCTACGGGAGATATTTAGGGGGATTCTATAAAAGTAAAAATGCCCCAAAAGTGATACAGAACAGAAATTTACAATCTATAGAAACAAAGACTTCACAGGAAACATGACATCATTAAAA
>NW_023237864.1:3633-4048 GCF_002007445.2 Ailuropoda melanoleuca | reverse complement strand
AAGGACACTATATTATTCTTAAAGGATGTATCCAACAAGTGGATATGACAATTATAAATATCTATGCCCCCAACAAGGGAGCAGCTAGATACACAAGACAACTCTTAACCAGAATAAAGAGACATATAGATAAAAATGCATTAATAGTGGGGACCTCAACACTCCACTATCAGGAATAGACAGATCACCTAAGCAGAAAATCAACAAAGAAACAAGAGCTTTGAATGACATACTAGACCAGATGGACCTCATAGATATATATAGAACACTACACCTGAGAAGAACAGAATACTAATTCTTTTCGAATGCACATGGAACATTCTCCAGAACTGACCATATACTGGGTCACAAAACAGGTATCAACCAATACCAAAAGACTGAGATTATTCCCTGCATATTCTCAGACCACAATGCT
>NW_023237864.1:0-3177 GCF_002007445.2 Ailuropoda melanoleuca | reverse complement strand
AGAGAAAGGACCCAAATTAATAAAATTATGAATGAAAGGGGAGAGATCACAACCAACACCAATGAAATAGGAAGGATGTTAGAAACTTATCAACAGCTTTATGCCAATAAATTAAACAACCTGGAAGAAATGGATGCCTTCCTGGAAATCTATAAACTACCAAGACTGAACAGGAAGAAATTGATTATTTAAACAGACCGATTAATTATGAAGAGATGGAAGCAGTGATCAAAAACCAGAGTCCAGGGCCTGACAGATTCCCTGGGGAATTCTACCGAACATTCAAAGAAGAAATAATACCTATTCTCCTGAAGCTGTTTCAAAAAATAGAAACAGAAGGAAAACTACCAAACACATTCTATGAGGCCAGTATCCAAACCAGGCAAAGACCCCATCCAAAAGGAGAATTACAGACCGATATCCCTAATGTATGTGGATGCCAAAATTCTCAACAAGATCCTAGCTAATAGGATCCAACAGTACATTAAAAGGATTATCCATCAAGACCAAGTGGGATTCATCCCTGGGATGCAAGGGTGGTTCGATATTTGCAAATCTATCAGCATGATAGATCATATCAACAAGAAAAGACTCAGGAACCATATGATCCTCTCAATTGATGCAGAAAAAGCATTTGACAAAATACAGCATCCTTTCCTGATTAAAACCCTTCAAAGTGTAGGGATAGTATGTACATTCCTCAATTTCATAAAAACCATCTATGAAAAGCCTACAGCAAATATCACTCTCAATGGGGAAAAACTGGAAGCCTTCGCCTTAAGATCGGAACATGACAAGGATACCCACTCTCGCCATTATTATTCAACGTAGTACTAGAAGTCCTTGCAACTGCAATCAGACGACAAAAAGGGATAAAAGGTATCCAAATCGGCAAAGAAGAAGTCAAACTGTCTCTCTTCGCAGATGACATGATACTCTATATCGAAAACCCAAAAGAATCCACCCCCAAACTACTAGAAAGTATAGAGCAATTCAGTAATGTGGCAGTATACAAAATCAATGCTCAGAAATCAGTTGCATTTCTATTCACGAACGAGGCTGAAGAAAGAGAAATTAGGGAATCCATTCCATTTACAATAGCACCAAAAATCATACGTTATCTCGGAGTTAACTTAACCAGAGACGTAAAGGATCTATATTCTAGAAACTACAAATCACTCTTGAAAGACATTGAGGAATACACAAAAAGATGGAAAAATATTCCCTGCTCATGGATCGGAAGAATTAACATAGTTAAAATGTCCATGCTACCTAGAGCAATCTACACTTTCAATGCCATCCTGATCAAAATACCAATGACATTTTTCAAAGAACTGGAACAAACAGCCCTTAAATTTCTGTGGAACCAGAAAAGGCCCCAAATCACCAAGAAATTGTTGAAAAGGAAAAACAAAGCTGGGGGCATCACGTTGCTGGATTTCGAGCTGTACTACAAAGCTGTGATCACAAAGACATCATGGTACTGGCACAAAAACAGACACATAGACCAATGGAACAGAATAGAGAACCCAGAAATGGGCCTTTGGCTCTTTCGGCAACTAATCTTTGACAAAGCAAGAAAAAACATCCAGTGGAAAAAAGACAGTCTCTTCAATAAATGGTGCTGGGAAAACTGGATAGCTATTTGCAAAAGAATGAAACTTGACCACTCTCTCACACCATACATAAAGATAAACTCCAAATGGATGAAAGACCTTGATGTGAGACAGGAATCCATCAAAATCTTAGAGGACAACATAGGCTGCAACCTCTTTGACATCGGCCACAGCAACTTTTTTCATGACACATCTCCAAAGGCAAGAGAAACAAAAGATAAAATGAACTTGTGAGACTTCATCAAGATAAAAAGCTTCTGCACAGCCAAGGAACAGTCAAAAAAACTAAGAGGTAGCCCACGGAGTGGGAGAAGATATTTGCAAATGACACTACAGATAAAAGACTGGTATCCAAGATTATAAAGAACTTCTCAAACTCAATACACAAGAAACAAATAAATTTAAAAAAATGGGCAGAAGATATGAAAAGACACTTTTCCAATGAAGAGATACAAATGGCTAACAGACTCATGAAATAGTGTTCAAAATCATTAGCCATCAGGGAAATTCAAATCAAAACCTCATTGAGATACCACCTTATGCCAGTTAGAGTGGCAAAAATTGACAAGGCAGGAAACAACAAATGTTGGAGAGGATGTGGAGAATGGGGATCCCTCTTACATTATTGGTGGGAATGCAAGTTGGTACATCCACTTGGGAAAAGAGTGTGGAGGTCCCTTAAGAAGTTAAAAATTGAACTATCCTATGACCCAGCAGTTGTACTACTGGGTATTTACCCCAAAGATACAGATGTAGTGAAAAGAAGGGCCATATGCACCCCTACCTTCATAGCAGCATTGTCCACAATAGCTAAATCATGGAAGGAGCTGACATGCCCTTCAACAGATGACTGGATTAAGAAGATGTGGTCCATATATACAATGGAATATTACTCAGCAACCAAAAAGAACGATTTCTCAACATTTGCAGCAACATGGATGGGACTGGAGGACATAATGCTATGAGAAATAAGTCAAGCAGAGAAAGACAATTGTCATATTGTTTCACATTTATGGAATATAAGAAGTAGGAAGATCGGTAGGAGAAGGAGGGGAAGAAGGAAGGGGGGGTAAACAGAAGGTGGAATGAACCATGAGAGACTGTGGACTCTGGGAAACAAACTGAGGGCTTCAGAGGGGAGGGGGGTGGGGGAATGTGATAGGCTGGTGGTGGGTATTAAGGAGGGCATGTATTGCATGGTGCACTGGGTGTTATACGCAAGTAATGAATCATGGAACTTTACATCAAAAACTAGGGATGTACTAGTTTTATAATAAGAAAATATTATTAAATAAATAAATACCGTATTTACAATGTTTTTGAGTTTATCTCCAGTTGTACTGAATTGTTTTTATTCTAAGTTTGATGAGTTTATGTTTGGCCAAATCAACATTTTTAAAGAGGTTTTGTTTTAATAATAATAAAAAAGCAATGGGTCAAGTCACTGCCATGAAGATATATATACTCTTGAGAGAGTTATGGATTATTAGCACATTTTTATTTTCACAAATACTGAAAAACTTTGTATCCTAACTCCATCTTATAAAGTACTTTCTTCAGC
>NW_023237862.1:0-1122 GCF_002007445.2 Ailuropoda melanoleuca | reverse complement strand
AAGGAAGTGGAAAATACAATAAGTAAGACAAAATAGAAGATATAATTAATAACTTTGCAAATAACTTTTATCCAAGTTTAGGCTTTTGCTCAGTATTGGATGCTCATTCTTCATCAGGCATAACAATAATGAATGCAAAGCCAACTAAGTTGAATGGTAGCATTAATATCTTATAAAATGCAAGTAGACCATTGCTTTATTCTAAAAATACATTGAACATTTTTTATTTTTAATGCCATTCTTATGAAAGCCAATCATTTATTTGGAAATGAATAGGAGGCATAATATTTGGAGATAAGTAGGAAGAAAACATGGGTAAGTGGTTCAGAGTGCTACCTCTAAAATCAAGTGGCTTGGGTTAAGCATCCCATTTCTGCCACTTGTTAGATGTATGCTCTTGGCTTCTTCTTTCTTGCCTGTACATTATGAATAAACAGAGTTAATACTTTATACATTATTGTTAAGAAAGTACATTCTTATATAAGCACAAAATAAATGTTCACTATTATTATAATTATTGTATGTTAATGATGAAAACCACGAAATGGGAATCACCACAATAGACCATCAAAATATAGTGGTTTTGATTTCTTAGTTGAAGTGTTTTTCAAATTCTAGAGATAGAACTGTTACTCCTGGGGTTTGTTACCTATATCCTATAAGGAAACTTACCATCAGAATAAGGAGAAATAAGTCCAGACAAACAAGAAGAAATGATTTCCTAAAATGTAATACTATTTGTCACAGCATTGCTGTGAAGTCAGCATTATTACCAAGCAGATGGAAAATCTGAAGTACAAAGAGATTAATTGTCTAATGACACATATAATTACTAGCTGAAGAGAAAAAAACTCACTGGTTCTTGTAACTAATAAATTAAGAGAGAACTACTGAATACTTTATTTGACATATCTATTACAATTAAATGGCACTAGTTAGCATTATTCTTTTATTTTGCAAAACAAACATTTTTGAAAGCCTTGTCATTTAGAAGATTTAGTGTTTGGTATTATTTGAAGATTTAGCTTCCAGGAATCTCAGAACAAAATAGTTCCCAGCAAATTACTCTTCTTGGGGGTCACCAATGAACTAGGGAAAATAGTAGGATAGATTCAAAGTACT
>NW_023237860.1:0-1122 GCF_002007445.2 Ailuropoda melanoleuca | reverse complement strand
AATGGGGCCAGGAGTCATGTCTAGCCCTGTTTAAGTGCCCCACTCCAGAGACAGGCTCAGCTCAGCCGCCAGGGCAGACTGGCTTCCAGAAGGTGATTCCCCACTGAGGCCCCACTGCTCCCCCCCCAGGAGACCTATGGTGAGCTCAGTCTGTGGGCCAATAGGTGATTAAGGTTGTCTCTGCAGGAAGGGGGGAAGGGGGTGATCCGCCTCAGGGTCGGGGTGACCTTGCCCAGGGAGGTCCCTGAGGAGGGACGGCCCGCAGCTAATCCAGGATTGGGTGGGAAGGGACTCTTGTTTCAGGCTTTGAGGTCAGTCCCCTGTGTCTGTGGGGAAAGAGGGAAGTGTTGAAGGCCTGGGTCAGCCCCTGCCTATTGTGGGCACTGGGGTCTTGCAGGGGGTCAGTAACAAAGTCCCGGATGTTTACCTGTGAGGATTGTGTTTGCATTGGGAGGGGGGCCATCATCTGTGCACAGAACTTGCCAGGCTTTGCTAACCATTACCAGCATTTTGTTCTAACAAAGTTAGTTAGCTATGAATGTTAAAATACACCTTCTTGAGCTGCCTCAGTTATATATTCAGAAGCATTTTCGAATGACTGACATTGAGCTGCAGCCATCCAAATCCCTGGTAATTAGTAACCTGCGATTAACGACTTTTCGCAGAGAAAAGAGGCACAATGAAAATCCGAACCAAAGTCAGCAAGGCTTTCAATACTGTGGAAGTGTTTCTTTCAAATTCATGTCACACACAGTAGCTCGATCTGTTTTCCATATGGCTCCATTTTGTTTCCACACGTGGGCACGGGCACTGGGACAGGTGTGAAGGGTGTCCCTACGAGAAAACGCTCCCCTGGAGAGAGCAAAGGCCACACGTGGAGAAGGACTGGTGACTGGTGCAGAAACTGCCCCGAGGCTGAGCTCCTCTGCCAGGTGAATGTGCTTCCCGGGAAAGGACGGCGACACAGAGGGGACTTTGCAAGGAAACATGCGGGGAGAGTTGCCACAGAATAGTTTCACAAAGGAAAATGTTAGGAACAGAAAATAGAATCGGGGGCGCCTGGGTGGCACAGCGGTTTAGCGTCTGCCTTCGGCTCAGGGCGTGATCCCGGCGTTCTGGGAT
>NW_023237859.1:0-19219 GCF_002007445.2 Ailuropoda melanoleuca | reverse complement strand
ACTTGCTGGTACTGGGTTAAGAACTAGGGTTTGGGCAGGTGGGAGTGAGTCAGGCCTAGGCATCCATTCCCTGCTAACACCCCCACCTTCCTGCACTTCTCCCCATCCTCCCTCTCACCCTGCATGCTCCCTCGGGAGTACAAGTCTATCTCTTTACTCCTCAATCATGCCAAACCATTGTGCGGCTCAGAGGCGCAGGCCCGAGTGACAGAACATTTTAAAGCTAGCAACAAAAAGCAATTAAGTGCCCTTTGGTGCTGCCTGTAAGTGCGATAGAAATTAGACAGGAGACAAAAATGATTTCAGAATGCCAAGATGGGCTGACGGTGACAATGCAATGACATCCCTTGCTGCGGCTGTCCTTCAAGCATTAATTGAGCATCAGTTGTACGCCAGATCGTGTGCTATATTCTCCAGGCATTCACTGTTGGGTATGGGGATAGGGGTGGGGGAGAATGTGTTCTGCCAGGGAAGGGATCTGGGGGTGCGGAGAAGTGACGTAACCTCACGAAGCCTCAGCTGCCTCTCTGTAAAAGGGCGCCAGCCCACCTCGCAGGACAGCTGTGAGGGAAATCCGTGCAGTGGTCAGCAGAGCACACAAGGCAGGTTAGCTCTTTATTTCTGCCATTCCCAATAGCGTTACTTATACACTCTGTGCACTGAAAAGCTGTGCTTTCACCCAGCGACTGCTCTGATTTGAAATATTCAGGGTAAAATACATAGACACAAACACCTCTTGTAACCATACAGTATGATGAATTCTCACAAACTGAAAGCACCTATGTCATTCATACCCAGCTGGAGAAGTGGGGCATTACCAGGACTCCCAGTTGGGTCCCTGTGCGCTTCAGCTGTCACTGCCCTACCCTCAGGGAGAACAATGGTGAATTAGTTTCACCCTGTTTGTACTTACTGTATAAATGGAATCGCACAGCATGTACTCTTTTGCATGTGAATTATTTCTTCAACCTTCTGTTTGGGGGGCTGTTCACCGCTTTGCAACTAACTTGCATTTCTCAATGAATTTTGCAACTAATGGTATCTTTATGGTGCTCAGTGCCCCTGATGGCCCACCTCTGGAAACCCCACAGGACCCCACGGGAGGCCTTCTGCACACCCTTCCCTTGCCCCCGCCTTCCCCTCGGCCCAGTGTCCTCCCAGTCTTCATTCTGGCTCTTTCCGTGAAGTGTAAGGATCTTTATGACTCGTCTCAAGTCCCATTTGGAATAATATATTTGGAAAAGTAACCATAATAATGGAATTACTCTTAGCTCTTCCCGGCGCAGTCCAGGGCTTCTCTCACTGTACACATGTCTTCGAGGGTCAGTGCTGATACGGCTGGAGCCCACTTGGTGGCTCACACGCGTGGAGCGTGAGATCGCTGTGTGCCAGCGCCCATCCCTGCCTCCTGCCCCGCTCTGACTCGGGAAATCTTCCTCACAGCATACCACAGTCCCCGTTTTCAGTTAAAGAAACCAAGGCACAGAGAGCCTGAGTATCTTGCCCAAGGCCACCCAGCAGGAAAGCGCGAAGGCTGGGATCAGGGAAAATTTGCAGGCTGGTTCTGGAACCCCAGTCCCCGCCAGCAGCCAGGCTCTCAGGCCACAGGATAGTCACCCCTTCGAAGCAGTGCTCCTGGCTTGCTCCCCTGAACCTCTCCTCTGCTACCGAAGCACCAGGGACAAGCCTGATGTGTAGCCGCTGGCAAGCGTGCGTGTGTGCGCGCGCGTCTGCGTGTGTGTGCGCGCGCGTGCATGTGTGTGTGCATGCGTGCGCTCGCGTGCATGTATGTCTGTGTGCATGTGTGCAAGTGTGTGTACGTGTGTGTGTGTAACTGGAAAGTGAGTGAAGCCCCAGATTTTAATGAAAATGAGCACAGGGCTGAAGGCTCCAGCAGAGCAGTCTTCTCCCACCCCCCCACCCCCAGGCGTAATTACTGGTATCTTCCGCAGAGCCTTGGGCAGCCTGCGATGGCTTTTCGTCACAGAGAGAGGATCCCTGTGAATCAAAGGGACCTGCCTGCAGAGGAAGAACCTTGCCTGCCCGGGGAGGACGACCAGAGCTGTTATCTGTGGAAGACACTTACCTGGATGAGCCAGATGAGAAGTTTCCATTTATTGACTTGGCGTGGGCTCTTTGGATACCTGATTTCCACACTTCGCAGCCATCCCTTAAGGCAGGAGTTACCATTTCCATTTTCCAGATGAGAAAACTGAGACTCCCGTGACATAATGTCCATTAATAGAAGCTTGGGCAATCTGGCTTGATTGGTCATGAAAAGGGACCCTTGGTGTTTGTTAAGGAGATAAATAAAGTGATTTTTTGCCACAAAATCAAAAGGCCAGGGTCTGCGGAGCAGGGGCCTGGGGGAACGTGGGTTCAACCCAAGCTGTGGCTGCAGGGGCAGAGGAAGCTTCCCCTGGGCTGGAACAGGCCCCTTGCCTCCAGGAGGTGCAGGGCTCTTGGAAAGTACTGGGAGAACCCTCAGGACCCTCAGCCCCTCCCCCAGAAAAGCTCCTCCGGCTCCTGCCCCTACTCCGGTTCCCCCCTTGGGCTTTAATTCTTACTACTTAATTTCTCAGTAAATTCTGTTGACAACTGGCCTGTGCTTTCTTCAAGAACAATACACACCTTGTAATTTATAAATCATTCCATCAGTAATTGCCTGCAGAACAAGTAACCAAAGGCTGGGTGGAGAGCTCAGAGAGAAAGAAAAGGCCCGCAACATACAAGGGTGATGTTTACAGAAATAGACATGGGCCAGACTCCACCCCAAATCCAGGGCTGTGAAGGGGCTCCCTGTTGTCAGTGAATAATTCCTGCTGTCACACGTAGAACACAGGATCACTGCTGTCATTACTGAACACCCCCTGTACGTGGCATTTCTCAGTTAGTATCTGTAATGCATGTGATAAGCCTGCAAGTTGACATCATTCTCTCCCTCTTGCACATACAGGAGCCAAGGCTCAGATGGGTTTGGGACAGGGATACTGAAGGGACCCCAGGAAAAAAACCCCATTTTTTCCCCTTCATTCCCTTTCCAGCTTCCATTTTTGCTAGGACCTGCACCCCCACCTCACTCTGCACCTGCCTTGTAATGCCAATAGCATATGTCCTCCTTGTAAGGGACAAAGAGGTCATGATATCTTTGGAGTCTTTCAGCACAGTAGATGATATCTAAGGAGCGACCAGGCGGGGTTATCTTGAACGTTCTCCAAGACCATTGCCTCTAAACACCTTGATGCTGATGACGGACCAGAAGGCAAGCTGAAGACAAAGCATAAGCTGACACCCCGCAACCTCCCCGCCCACACTCCTGGGTGGGACAGTGGGACATTCTTCCAGGAAGCCCCCAACCATCTTGGTACTAAGACCTTGCTAGAGGGAAAAACAACCTTGGCTTGATAATGGCAAGGCGTCTGGTATCCTGTGCGTCTTCTTTAACAAATGAAAGTACTTTCTCAATCTCTCTTTTTTCCTTACCTCCCCCAACCCCATACTATATAATCAGCCACCCCTCACAACCTGGGACAGCAGCTCCTTCTGCCCATGGGTCCTGTCTGCATGCTTTAATAAACCACCATTTTGCACCAAAGATGCCTCAAGAATTCTTTCTTGGTCGTCGGCTCCAGACTCCACCCCACTGAACCTCACCTATATTCCAAAACCACATCAATGCCAAGACCCCTGGCTTCAGGGTGTGAGTGACTTATGGAGGACACCTAGACCCTCTCCTTGTTCTTCCCAGTTTCTGGATGCCTAAGAGGACATGTGCACCAGACCACAATCGCCAATTAAAACCCCAAAGACAAGACTCGTGTCCCTTTCCTTTCTGAGTCTCCCAGATGGTCCGTCTGTATCTGCTGTGCTCTCTCTACATCTTCAGTAAACTCTGCTCTCACCTCCTACTGGCTCATGTCTGATTTCCATCCTGGGTGAAGCCAAGGACCCTCGGCTTGTCCTCTGGGACCCCCTTTCTGGGTCGTCGGACCCGGTCTGCCTGCATCAGGTTCAGTAGTCTGCCCAAAGTCAGGCAGTTTGCCAGGAGTCCAGCCTTATTTGGACTGACTGTAACTCGTGCAGGCTACCTCGGTCTCTTGTGGGCAGGGGCCCATAAGGGTATTTGCAGCCATGGTAAGAAATAGATTTGACATCTCCCTGTCCCTTTGTCCCTTGGGACCTACTGCCCTCTACCCCAAGAGGCATAGGGACCTGCACACGTGGCTCTGTTTTCCTCAGTCTTCTGGGGCCACTGGGTAGCTCAGCAGGACATGGAAGGGAGGACAGTGAGGCTGGGACATTTTCTCTCCAAGCTTCCTGCTCCATTACAGCAGGCTGGCTGTCCTTCCACTAAAGGCCAAGTCTTCTCTCAAGGTGGCCTTTTCCTCCCAACGCCTCTGTTGGGTTCTGGAAAGCATTCCTTCCCCATTTTCCTTCTGCCCAAGGGGCAGTAACATGTCTGCTGCTGCTAGCCCCTGGGTCCTGCACATTAGTTTCCCTACTCCCTGGTTTTGTAAATAGTCTATTAAACCCTTCTCAGATTATTATTTAAGTGTGTCTTCTGTTTCCTCTTGGGACCCCAACTGGTATGGTGACCCAGTGTGTGCACACATGATGCAGGAAGGCCGGATCCGAGGACCCATAGGACCAGCCAAGAGGGTCTTTGGCTTTGCACTGGGTGGAAGTCAAATGCGAGCCAGCAGGAAGTGAGACCAGAATTTATTGAGGCTATATAGGGAGATGCAGACAGAGTGCTGGGAAGCATGACTCTCGTTTTCGCTTGGGATCTGGTTTTCATTGAGAATGGTGGTCTGGTGCACGTGTCCTCAGGCATCCAGGAACTGGTCGAACATGGACAAGCACTCAGGTGTCCCCTGTAAGTCACTTCTGCCCGGGAGCCAAGGGTCCTGACATCAAGGGTCCTGACATCAGTGGTCTTGAAAAACGATTATGATGACCTCACCTGGAGCCTGCGTAGAAGTATGTATTGTGCTGGAAGACCCCGAAGAAATCATTAGCGCCTTGACCTTCATAAGGACATACGTTAGGGCGTGTGTAAAGCAGGGGCGCAGGTCCTAGCAAGAATAGAAGCAGGAAAAGAAGCAAAGGAAAATAAAAACAGCTTTTTTTTTTTTTATGGGGTCTCTTTAGTTCCTCTCTCTTTCTCTCTTTCTCTCGCTCTCTCTCTCATACACACACATCCCTGAAACACAACTTTCAAGAATACTTTCCATTCTGACATGCCCTTCCTGCCTTACTAACTCATTAAAATTTATTTTCAGGACTCTCGTTTTGAAAAACACCAGTTTAGATGACACCCACGGCGAGGTCCATGGTGATCATCCAAGCCAGTCCTGTCTGGAAAAAGAAACTGAGGCTAAGAAAAAAAAGTACTTGCTCAAGGGAACTTGCTCCAGGCAGAGGCTGCTCTCGTGCCCAGATCCCATCCTGCAGGGTGCCAAGCCCAGCGGTCCTACTGCCCTTGCTTGGGTGACCTTGACTCTCTCATGTCCTTCTCTCCGTGAGAACTGGCTGGAAGATGGTTACCTCCTTACTAACCAACTTCCCCCATCTCCGTGCTGTTTTCTGAGTGCCCCTGGCTTACTTTTTCTCTCCCGAATGGCACTGCCAGGGTTTACAGAGGCATCCCTTGTCAGAGCTGGAAGGGGCCTTAGCAATCCTTCAGGCCAACCCTCTCATTTTACAGGTGAGGAAGCATGTCACCTGAAATACGACATACCGTTAAATCAGCACAGACTAATTCATAGCATGTTGGCTGAGGCCTAACATAACAGAGGGAAATGTCCACACATTCTACAATGATAGGCAAAAGTACGGGGGGTGGGTCTACAGCACGCATGGTCAAGGAGCACCCCAAAAGTCAAGAGGGGTTCCGCCATGGCCTGCCATAGCTCTCCTGCTTCCTCTGAAGGAAATGGAATCAGGAGGAATTCACCGTGGCAGGAAGGAAAGTCTGAGATTTCCCCCTGATCCTCAGGAACAGGGTTCCGGCCTGGCAATCAGCATTGCTAATTGGGGTTAGGAAGGCAGAGGGTAGGACTGGGTGAGAAGGGCCCCCCTGGTGCGGTGACTCACATTCTCAGTGGCCGAAGCTCCTCTTCCAGTCTCTGTGGCCCTGGCCTCCAAAGTCGGGACAACTTTAACCCTGAGGGTCAAAAGGCAGAATGTAAGAGGGGCGTTGGCAGGGAGGAAATATTACAATTTCTATGTATATTTATTTTTATCTTTAACAAATTTTTCTTTCTATCACTTAATATCCTGGCTCTTGGTATTACAAGTATAAAACTTACAGATTAATACACTTATTTGGGGAGTGAGAGCTAAAGTGGGTTCATTCTTGGGATACAAATCTGAAAAGGTTCTAGGTCCATGCTCTGGGGAGCCAGGGCCTCTCAAAGTGTGGTCCACAGCTGAATCACCTGGGGAGATTGATTCTAGGGCCCCAGACCACCCCTGCTGCAGCAGATTCCCCGGGGTGGGGTGGGGGGCAGGACCAGGAATCTCCACCTTAAACAACCTCTCCATTTAAGTCTATGCCCCCAGAATCCCTGATAGCTGTCACTTGGCCTCTGTAGCAGTGGAAAGAACTCCCCTTTGCCCACAGGGGGCCCCTCTGTTCCCATCCCCAGAGCTGCATCTTGCCTAGAGTAGGTTATTCCTGTCTTCCATGCCTTGTACACAGGGGTGCCTGGCCAAGGGGGACCGTGGGGCTGAAGTCCTCTGGAATGTTCTCTCTGTCATGGAAGCTGCATCTGCTCTGATGAAGGGGCACTTCCTTCTCACTGACACAGAGCTGCCCCGTGGGCTGGTGGCAGCGCTGGGCTGCTCTTGTTCTGCGGGCGAGGGAGGCTGACCACTCCCTCAGACCAGACTGCGATCACCAGAGTGAGGGACAGTGAGGGGAGGGAGGAAATGTGACCGAGACACCCCAAGACTGGCCTAGGGCTTAGAAAGAACTTCCTCATGTGAGTGGTATGTCGCCCAGTGGAGGGACCCGAACAGGGGTTGAGCCATGCAAGGAAAGGGTTTATTAAAGACAGCATACACTTGAGATATGGGAGCGGGGAGCTCAGGGGAGCAGTTATGCCCAGGGTTTGGGTCTCTGTCTTTTACTGACAGTTGTTAACCAAAGGGTGGAATATTTATTACTTAAGAAAGGGATACCTTTCGGAGCAGTGTTTTATGCTTTTCTCCCTTACTTGGTTGGAGTCTCTGACCCTCTCGGTCTTGGGCCTGTCTGCTCTGATCTGGCTCCTTGTGGCCTTGTTTGTGGAATGTGGCAGGGCACATTGCTAACTTTCTGGATAAAGGGGCTTGACTCCTCTTTGCTGGTTTCCAGGCACCTGTTGGAGCACAGCCAGCTGCCTACTCTAACAGGAGAACACACAGGTTGAAGAGCAACGTCACAAAGGACCAACCTCAGGAGAAGGAGAAGAGACAGGAGAAAGTGGGATAGAAGAAAGAGCAGAGAGAGAATCAACAGGCAGAAGCTCAGAGAAAATCAGAGAAACATATAATTACCCTTGAGCTGGGGGCACAGTGAGGAGGGGACAGTAGGCAGTGCAGCATGCCTGTGCTGTAGGCAAAGTTGGGGAGAAGGTAGGGGATGTGGGAAACAAAGGCAGAGGAAAAATTATTAAATTTCCTTACCGCCTACAGCCCACTGACAAGTCCTTGAAACATGGAGAGTGATCTTTCTCTGGGAGCTCGGTTGCCTCGATGTTGACACTTTGCTAAGGGCAAAAGGCAACCTTAGCCTAACATTATCCCGACCCCCCAGGATCCTGTAAGTCTTCTTTAACATATAAAAATTCCTTTGGAAACTTCCTTTATCTCTACCCCCCAATATACATGTTAGCAAGCATCCTCCAAGCCCATGGCCCAGTGGTCTACATCTGAAGGGGCTCATGACTGAGCTTTTACTAAATAGTAACAAATGACCTTTTCCTAGGCTGGCCGCCTTCAAGGTCCTGGAAACCTTGCTTCCAAAATACCTGGGAGGCTTGTGCTGTCTCTAACCCCCTCCCAACTTAAAGGTATATAATCACCCTGAAGAATGAGCAAGGAGCCCCGTGCAGGACTCGATCCCAGGACCGTGAGATCATGACCTAAGCTGAAGGCAGATGCTTAATCCACCGAGCCACCCAGGCACCCCTGTCGATACTTTTCTATTGGACACTGGAACCCGGTCACATTCGTGATTTACATCTGAGCCGTAAACCAGCAAATTACCTGTGGGGCTGTTTTAGCCAGGATGCTTGCTTGCTGATGACATTCCCCCTATTGCAATTCTCCAGGGTGATTGCTATTATCTCATTATCAGGAGTTTATCTTGGGAGCACTTGGGTTTTGCTGTTTTAATAACCAATCCCTGGAGCCTGCGCGTGGGGGAAAATGTTCCGTCTGATGAAGAGAAGCAGCAAGGCCAGCATCTCCTTGCACGGCTCAGGCCCGAACTCATTTAAGAGAGCAAAAGTAAAAGGTGTGAGAGAAGCATTTGCTTGTCTAATTGGCCATAGATTTTCCTGGCAATAATTTGCAGCAAGATGAGGGACCTCTTCAAGGTCATGTGTCTGGGCATGGCTGGGTGAGGAGAAGGACTGAGGAAATTCTAGGTGGTTGCCTTTTCAAATGAATTTGTTTTTTTTTTTTTAATTTAATTTTATTATATTATGTTAATCACCATACAGTACATCCCCAGATTCCGATGTAAAGTTTGATGCTTCATTAGTTGCGTATTTGTTGATTTCCCTAGGCCTCATCCATCAGCTGATGAATGCCTATTGTTTAACTGATAGTTCCTGCCCCGGTGACCTGGCTTGCAGCATGGATCAGTGGGATCTGCGTGAAGGCAAAGATGGAGGGCCTGCCCTGTGGTCTGGAATATCAAGGGCATTGTGTCCAGACCCCAAGGGCGTGAACCTGCCCCAAGGTCGGTGATTCGCTATGCAGCCTGGGGATAGAACAGGCCACTTCTGGGAAGCAGGGGTGGGCAGCTGTGCGTGTCCCAGCTTACACAGATCCGGGCTGCATCCCTGGCCAGGCCTCCATGCTAGTCCTGGCCTTGTGAGCTGCTGGAGCAGACCCTGTGTTCCCCAGATTTGACCCACAGCTGACTTTAGAGCGTGCACAGGAGTCTCAGAGATCCCTGAGTCCATCTGCTCCCTTTCTCAGATGAAGTGGGGACCCATAACAGCCTTCCTATCTCTGTACTCTGGTGTGCCCATCCCTACCTTATGTTACTGTCCAGCACCGGTGTGAGCTCCTGTGGTCCTCAATTCCCACAACGGAGATCCCTGAAGCCGCGGCCTGCATTTGAATTGGGGTTTAGCACAGGACTCAACACTCCACAAATGCTCAGGACGTGTTGGGCGGACTGACTGAATGAATGAATGGAATGAATGAATGAAGTGACTTGCCCTGGGACCCATCGTTGGTGGTGGTGGAGCCAGGACCCCCCGCTTGAGCTCCAGTTGAGCCCCTTATACTGCTTCACCCCGTCGAGCAGGGGGTAGAGCAGGGGGTTCAGCACACAAGCATCTGGCCCCTACTGCTGGAGTGAGTCCTAGTTTATTCCCCAGCTGTGCGGTAGCCACAGAGGCATGCCTCTCAGATCCCACTTCAAGAAGGAATTTGTTGCTCAGCGGGGAGGAGGGCACTTAGTGGACAGCCTCAGGCTACAGCACCTTCAGGGTCCACCTCCTCTCTGGAGCCCCGGCCATCTCCTTCCAGTCAGCAACAGTAATGACCATGGATTCCTCTAGCATGCAGTCTGTTCTGGAGCTCCACATGGGGCTGGCTGAGACCCCATCACAGTGCATGGTGGTAGGAGGCACTCACACCCCCTTAACGTTCCTGGCTTTTGGGTCTGCCTTATGGCCTGAGGGTTCTCTCTGCCCAATTCCACTCCCTCCCCCTTTTATATTTGTCACAGGCATTACTTCTAATAAGGCTCATTGAATCTTAACGTCTGCTTCCCAGAGGACCCAACTGACACAAGCTACGTGACCTGGGACAAGTTGGTCCCAGCCTTCATTGTTCTCATCTGTAAGCTGGGACTCAGGGCCATCTGGGCCTCACAGGGTAGTTGTGAGGAGTGAGCGAATCCATACAGTGCCTGGCCCAGGTAAGCACCTGATACACGGTAGCCAGGGGTATTACTCAGAAATCCTGCTTTGTCCAGAGACTTCAGGTGCAGGGCTCCTGCATCTGGGTGAAGGACCTGTGGCAAGTTGGAGCTCCTGGGACTGATTCCCAAGTGCTTCTGGAAGCATGTGAAGTAAGGACATAGAATCGCCAACTTCGGTTCCTTTTCCTGGACAGTTAACGGAGGGAACAGACAGAGGGCAGAGGCTGGGGGCCGAGGCTGAGCAGAGAGACTGTCTCTCTCCTGGGGAGGTGGCTTCTGAAGGTCAGCAGTGCCCACCACCTTAGAGACTGAGCCCGGACACCCACCCTGTCCTGCTCAAGGCCCAACGAATTCCATCACCTGGACCATAGTGCTACGGGGGGAGAGAAGTGGAGGGGACACACAACAAATCTGGGTCAATGAGCTGTGAGATGTTTGTCAGAGGCTTCTCCAAAGCTACTCTCTCTCTCTCTTTTTTTCAGGGACTTCTCAGGAAGAGGCTCTGCGTCCAGATGGTAGCATAGCCACTATTGCAGTGGTGGTAGTGGGTGGGGAGAGGCAGTTGCCAGAAGAGAAAACTGACCCAGGAGTAGAGCAGAGCCAAGGGAATGGCAAAGAAATGGGCTCAGAGTCCTGATGCCAGTGGGGATCCCTGGAACAAGCCATGCCTGAAACTAGCAAGACTCTCTCTTTGAACTTTTTAATCATTCATTCATTCAATTATGTTATCTAAGACCAAGCTAAGTGTTCTATCATTTACAATAAAAAGAATTTTAACAGATGCAATCAGGGAACTCAGAAAAGGGGGCAATGCTTCCCTCCCCTAGGTCACAAAGCAGCCAGTCTGTTCCCACACCCCTACATACTCACAAGTGGAAGCAGGAAATAGGGGCTGACTTGCAACAGGATAGGAATAAACCCTGTGCTGCTCAGTGTGGCATCCAGAGGGAGTCAGGGGTTAAAGAGATCTATCCCAACACTTCCTAATCTTTGCCGCTCTGCCCCCAGCTCAAAGGGCCCAGCTCCCCCATCCCTTTGCTCAGCTTCCTCTTCCTAAATGTCACGCAAATTATCCTACAGCAACCTTTGACAGGTCCTGCTGAGTTAACCGGAAGCTGGCCAAAGAACCACTTAGAAGGAGGATTGTCTCAATCAAAAGGAGAAAGTGTCCACGGCCAATTAGGCCCTGCGTTATTTGATGAAGTGTGCCAGATTAACCACAATTATTAATTACAAGGTACCGAGGGCAGAAATGTAATGATCGACACCTTCTCTTTGTGGGAGGTGGCTGTTGGCAGTGGCAATCTGAGACCCTGATTAAAGCTAACAGAGGTCACCCTTCATCCTGAGGCTGGGGTGAGGGGGTCATTCTGTAGTCTGGGAAGTGGAGAATCACAGGGCCCGACTCGGTGCTCCTGGCCCACCTGACCCTGAAAGCAGGTCAAAGGAGTTCCAATTCTGGCCCGGGCTTCGTACGGCAAAGATGCTGGTCATCGCGGTGGGACATGACTCGGGTCCTAGCTCTGCCCTGGTGTACCAGGTGAGTCTGGACTAGTCATCCCATCTGGAATTCAGTCTCTCTTCTTGTTCTGGAATTAGTGTTTCTCAAACAGCGTGCTATTGGCACTTGGGGTTGGTCAGTTCTCCTTGTGTAGGACTGTTCCATACATTGACCGGGGGGTACATTGATTAGGAATCCCTCCTGCCCATCCCAGATGCTGTGACAACCCCAAACCACAGGCCCATATTTCCACACGTCCCCTGGGGAGACAGTAGCACCCCTAGCTGAGAACCCCTCTCTGATCGCCTTCCGAGAGAGCTGGGTGGCTCCCTCTGCCTCAGTGTCCTCATCTGAGAAATGGGGATCTCAATGCGCCTTCTCCATGGGGCTCTGGAGACTAAATGAGGTGTCCCTGGTGAAAACGAAGAACAGTGCCTGGCACGTAGTCAGTATGAGAGCTGCTACTTGGTATGATGTATGGAGCCCCCTCCCGAGAATTTACTCTCTAACTTCAACCCTACAAGTCCATGCCATTATTCCCATTTTACAGATGGCAGGAGGAGAACCTGAGAGGTTAAATAACTTGCCAGATTTCATCAATAGGTCAGTGACTTCCTAGCCTGGCCCGTTAGTGGCCAGCTTGTGGGGGACATGACAAGGCCAGGCACATACTGACCTCTGTCATCAGCTGTCTGTGGTGTGGGGGTAGAGAAAAGGCAGGAGAAAAAGGTGTAGGGGGGGATGCTTTGGGTGATTGCTGTCAGCATGGGGATACAGACCGGAGGCGAGGGCCCTCCTGAGACGGTCCAGCTGCATGCTTCTCAGGCACCCCATCTGTAAATTCAAACTCGGAGTCAAGGGGGTCTTCCCCTTGCTGGCTTGACTGAGATGGTGTTAAAGGGCAGGAAATGAGGGCTGAACTCCAGAACCAGGTCTGTAATAGCAAGGCTGGAGGGAACAGGAGTGTTGGCCCTGGGGGGGTGGGACTGCTCCTGGGGCAACTGCAGGAGGGGAACCACACTGGCAGAACATTTTGTCCTTATTGCTGGGGGCAGCAGAGGGAGCTGAGGAGGGTGGAACAGGCCACAGAGTTCTCACATGCAGACATTCAGAGCTCCGTCAGAGTATCACAGAGAAGCCACAGAAAGTTCAGGGACACCCTGGGGGATGGGAGGCAGCCACTTCCCTGCCAGCTTCCACTCTGCACTGTGGTCTACAAGGCCTGGTGATATCTCCACAGTACCTACTCCAGCCTCTCTGACCTCATCTCTGTGCCACTAGGTCTAGACACACTGACCTTTCTGTTCCTCTTTTCCTACCTCAGGGCCTTTGCACTTGCAGTCAGTGCAGCCTGGAATGATTTTCACCTGGACCTTCTTATGGCTGGCTGCTTCATATGATTTGATCTCAGATCAGAAACCCCTGTTCATAAAGGCCTTCCCAAACCACAGCTGAAATAGCCATACAACCCTGCCCAACATCGGTGACTTTTATTTTCTTCTTAGCACTTACCATCATTTAACATCGTTTGTTGTTTATCAGCATAATATTGTGAGTTCCTAAACAGTGCCTGGCACGGAATAGGTCCTCCGTGAACATAAAATAAATGAAGAATGGAGACACGCTTCTGATGTCAGCAAATGGTCTAAGGGAGAAGACAAAAGACTGCCCTCAGGGAGCCCCAGTCTGAGGGAGGACAAAGAGTTGTTTCTCTTGAGGCAGTAGTTTATCAGCAAGTACAAACCAAATATCTAAACCTGAAGGAAGTGTGGGTGAGAGGCCATGGGCTTTTAAGACTCAGTCCATGGAGGACTTCCCATAGGAAGCTGCCTATGGAAACCAGTGACCCCACATCTCAGACACATCAAAGGAGTCTCTGCCTAGTACACCAACTCTATCGCTCTAAATCGGAGCCAATCAAAGTGGTCATGGTCAGATGTGGGTAGGGAGTGTAATTAGTGACAAACCCCACAGATCCTTCTCCGCAGAACCAGACACACCGACCTGACCACTCCTTTATGCAGTGTAAATACTCGTCTACCTCTTGATTGGAGAAAAGAGCAGACACAGGCCATTCCTTCTGTCTGCTTGGAACCCCTCCCCTCTTCACCACCTTCTCTTGGCCTTTCTTCCATCCTGCCTTTATAGAATCTAGGCCCACTGCAGTGTACAACTCACTTTGCAGTCTGTGAGTGGCACCTACCTGGAGTTGTACAGTGCACAGCCTGTACTGCTGTATTCAGCAGCTCTGATAAATTTCCAGTTTCAGGACTCAAAGAGACCTCAGAAAGCCTACAGCAATGTCTCTCAACCTTAAAATGAAGAAACGGTGGGGCTCTTAGGGGAGACACAACTTTTCCAAGGTTATGGAGTGGTGCCTTAAATAAATGATTGGAATGTGAACCCACAGCTCTTGGTTCCCTGAGCGAGAAGACGATCTGCCCACTGCATCTCTTCTTCCCTTCTTCTAAGTCTCTGTTAAAATGCCCCCCTTTCCTTCCCCTTCAGCACACCCATGCTCTCCATTCTGGTGTCAGATTGAGTACACGCCATGCTTTGAGGTCTTCCTAAGTAAGCCGTATAACCAAACTGGGACACTAATCATTTGTCCACTCCAGAGTGGGGACCCTCTGAGGTCAGAGGTCCTTGTCCGTATAAGGGTTAGTAATGGGGTGAAGAGCAATGAAGGGGATGACCTTGGGCAGTCTACTCAGTCTTTCTAGGTTTCAGGTTTGTCAACTGTAAAAGGAGGTCAAAATCACCCTCATTCTTTCCCCCCACCCCCGTCCTCCAGTGTAGTGACGATTACAGAAGGTAATCTGTGTAAAGGGCCTAGCTTGGCACCAGGCACAAAGGCTCACACCACAGCTGCGCCTGTCCCTCTAAAAGTTCCCTGCTCCCTGAAGCCCTTCTCAGCCTGTGTACTGAGTATGCATTATGACTCTTTCCTGTGGAAGCCGTTTAAAGGCAGGAACTGTTACTGGGAAGGCATAAAATCCTTGGCACAGCTCAGCCATTACCGGAGATGTTTAACCAGCCCGCGTTCACAGGCAGGGGACACGCATGAAAGCGTTTTATCTTCCTCCCACAAGGGGAGAGCGGAGCCCCGTGCCAAGCCAAGATGAAGGCTTGATTTTTCTAAGTAGACATTTAGGATTCTACTGACGCTTTGCTAACTCCCAGTCAAATCACGACATCAAGGAAAGAAAAACTCCATTTTCTGCTAAGATGTTGAAATGGCCCTTTCCAATTAGGCAGTGGGCTCCAGGAGGGGGAGCCCAGGCAGGCAGCCCAGAGCTGCGTCTGCTCATCTGTGTGTTCTAGGGTCTGTGAGCCCCTCAGAGCTGAGCCTGCACGTCCTGAGTGAGGGGTTGGGCTCCAAGCGACACCCTGTCCTCCACATCTTTCACTACATTAGGTCCCTGCTTGTCCCTAGGAGGGATGTGAGATTGTTAATTACTAGTCAGTTACGTGTTTTGCATACATTCATTGGTCTGAACACTACTTTGAATTAGCAAAGACCAGGACTCTCATAAAATTGCCCACAAGATGCAAGTATGTGCAAACGACACCATCTATCTGGAACTCTCCAATCCCTGGCTCTCCACAGGTCCTTGTCTACCAAGAGAGCACAGATTCACCTTTTAAGACTCAGCTCAAGCAGGGATGATGATAGCAATAACAACAAACATTTGTATGGCCCTTATTCTGCCAGTCGCTAATTGCTTTCCATGTACTAACTCATTTCATCTTTTTTGTATCGACAGTGGCTCAAACGATGGCCACGGATTCCTTCCACTCCTCCCACTGGAGAGATGGGGTCTATGACCTCTCACCTTGAAACTGGGCAGGCCCCAGGTCTGCTTTGACAAAGAGAATGTGGTAGAGGTCATGCTGTGCCAGTTTCTAGATCAGGCCTGAAGATCCTAGCAGCTTCCACATCCCTTTCTCGGCACAGTCTCTTTGAGAGCCCTGGGCCACCATGCAAGGATTCTGGCTAGCCCAGGATGGTCATGCTGGAGGAGGCACATTGGAATGCTCTAGTCGACATCCCAGCTAGATCCAGCCTTCCAGTCATGAGAGTGAAGCTGTCTGAGACCCTCCAGGCCACCTGAATAAATGTTGAGTGACCTCAGCTGACACCACGCAGAGCAAAAGCATCAAATAGCCAAACCCTGCCTAAGTACCTGACCCCCTAGGTCGTGAGATATAAGGAGACGGCTAGAATACTTGTTCCAGAGCAGTAGGTAATCAGCACAACCACCTTCGGAGGTAGGTACAATGGGATACCATTCAACAGTTGAGAAGACAGACACCGAGAAGTCAAGTAATCTGCCCACGATCATAGAACTATCAAGTGCTGGGGTCAGGATTTGAAGCCCAGAGAGCCTGTCTCCAAAGCCCACACTCCCTCCTCTTCTCTGAACCCTGTATTGACTGTTCTCCTAGCTGTCCTAACACCTCTTGACCTTACCCAGGGGCAAATCTACTACCTACTAGATGCAAAGTCCGCAAGAGCCAGGTACCGAGTGCTGGTATCCTTTCAGTTCCATTCCTACCACAGAGGAAAAAGGCTCAGTGTTTGTTGAAAGGGTGGAGGGGTGGATGAATGGCTGGCTGGCTGGGTGGATGGACTTGGATGGAATAGAACCTGAAAGCTGTAGAGGAGCTCGAACCTTTTGGGATAGAGGCGTATTAGAGGCACCGTGTGAGGATCAGCATGAGGGAAGCAGACGGCCCTGAAGGTGAGGAGAGCCGCACCACACAGAGGGGAAGCAAAGGCCCCCTTCGCTGATCAGGTAGTTCTTCCCCAGTGCACTTTCTTCTGCAGGGCCTCACGAAGAGTCACTCTTTGCAAGTAAGGATTGATTTTGAAAAGCACTTATTTTTTTTTAAAGACTTTATTTATTAGAGAGAGAGAGAGAGAGAGAAATAGCATGATCTGGGGGAGGGGAGAGGGAGAGGACCCTGGGATTTTGACCTGAGCCGAAGGCAGACACTTAACCGACTGAGCCACCCAGGCACCCCTGAAAAGTACTTCTGTTTTAGTATTATATGCCTCTAATATATTTTTTTAAAAACAGGCTCCATGCCCAGTGTGGAGCGCAAGGTGGGGCTTGAACTCAGGACCCTGAGATCAAGACCTGAGCTCAGATCAAGAGTTGGATGCTTAACCAACTGAACCACCCAGCCCCACGCGCCCCCCTTTTAAGCACAGTCTTAACAAGGACCAAAAACAGAGTCACCAAGAAATAAACATGTCAGGAACCGGGACTGTCTAGTCACTATCTGAACACTAATTTTACCTCTGAATGTCCTAGCAGCCCAGGCAAAAAGGAAAATACATTGTAGTTAAGGGTTCTGATTTGGGGGAGGTTGACTGATTTTTTAGATCCAGAACCAGCAACCCCCAATAACTACATGTACAAAAGAGTCACCTCCCACACTCAGGCAGGAGCCCCTCCAGACACATGTAGCCCACATTTTCACCATCAGCCCACCCTGGGTGCAATGGAACTTGTTCTGTCATTTCCTCTGCCATTGTCAAATGGACATTAGCCTGAGATCATTCACCTCTCAGACATGATTCCTCAGTTCTGGAGGTCTTGCGCTTCTGGCAGAGTAGTCAGCACCCTCAAAATCTTCCAAAGGTCTTGAACCTTCTAGAGAAATGAATCTCTGGACTCCTTCCACCAGCACTCTTCTCTTTAATATTCAAGGGGGAAAAAAGAGAGGATTTTTCTTATCTTGTCCAAGAGTATTTTTTCCAGAAAGAATGGTCACTCTAAACCCCAATGGAAATTTCCATTGAGGCCTTTTTATTTTCCGTGACCCATTACATGGAGCAGCATTAAACCTACAGGATACAATCCCTGAGATGCCCATAGTTAGCTTATCGTTCACAGGAGCAGGTATAAAGTGGCCAACGGGCTTATGTGGGAAGATGGAACTTCTTCTGCAAATGGCATGGTCTCTGCTCAGGGTTCAGAAAGAGCGACTTGTTGGGGCGCCTGGGTGGCACAGCGGTTAAGCGTTTGCCTTCGGCTCAGGGCGTGATCCCAGCGTTATGGGATCGAGCCCCACATCAGGCTCCTCCGCTATGAGCCTGCTTCTTCCTCTCCCACTCCCCCTGCTTGTGTTCCCTCTCTCGCTGGCTGTCTCTCTCTCTGTCGAATAAATAAATAAAAAAATCTTTAAAAAAAAAAAAAAAGAAAGAAAGAGCGACTTGTCATTCCAAGGGGGATTTATTGCACAGATGCTCTTACAGAGGGTGTTGGTTACACAACAGTTGATCCAGAGATGTTCGTTGTCTCATTAACCCCATGAGAATGACCAGCAGATTCTGAGCTATGAGAGAAGGCAATGGGGACCTCCACACTCAGATATCCCCCCTCCCCGCCTTGCCTCCCACCAGCCTCTGCCACCTGGCCTTGCTCAAGGCAGGTAATCATCTGACCTGAGGAAAATACTAATCCTAAGCCTGATTCACTGTGCCAGTGCCCTCCCTGCCACCTCCCATCTCAACACACACACACACACACACACACACACACACACACACACATATACACACACACTCAATTTCCCCTGTCTCTGGTCAGGGAAGTAATTGCTTTACTACTGCCTTGAGTAAAATGTGAATCACTAAGCAAAGAACTATCAGACACAGACAAACCCGAAGATAAATTGTTTTTGGAAAGTTGTCGTTTCCAAGCACCCAAAGTCAGACTTCTCTAATGTTAGTGAGGGTGTGAAGAAATACAGGCTCACAGGACCATTGGGTATTCCCTGAACACGTCCCTTTCTATCCCTCCCTCTGGACCTTCACACTTACTGTCCCCACCACCTGGAACACCTTCTGACTGCCATCTCTTCCTGGCAAATGTCTTCTATCCTTCCAGAGGCAGACATTCCTGATCTCCCCATCTCTGCACAAGCCCCCTGAGGCCAAGGCCTCCACATTCTCATCTCACTGTGTGACTTTGTGGTTAACAGTGCAGGCTCTGGAGTCAGGGCCTGGGCTCAACTTATGATTGCTACTTACTAGCTGTGCAATTTTGCCCAAGTTACTAAATCTCTCTGTGCTTCAGAATCCCTTCCATGAGATGAGGACGATAACCATGTCTACCTGAATGAATGTTAACTGTGGTCATCTTCATCCCTTGGGGGCTGCAAGCACAAGGCTGGGCACACAAAGGAGCTCAGATAGACTCCTAAACTGAATTGTGCAAATAAGGGATTGGCTGCAGTCCACTGGGAAAGTGGGGGCATAGAAACAATAATGCAATAAGGATAGCTCCAAGAGAAATATGGGGCCCAGGGAGGAAGTTGTGGCTGGATGTCCAGCCCAACACACCCTGATTGCCTCTACCAGGCCCTGAGGTTTTTCTCAGCACCAACCCCCACCTCCTCCTTTGGACTCAGAGACCATCAGACTTGAAAGGAAACTCCTGCCTCAGATCTGTTCTGCAGGGTGCCGTGAGCAGTGGTGGGCTGAAAAATGTTAAAAATCAGCTCTCTGGAGAAAGGGAGAAGGCATCATGATTAGTAGTGTTTGCCAATTTCCC
>NW_023237858.1:0-1122 GCF_002007445.2 Ailuropoda melanoleuca | reverse complement strand
TCCCACGGAATTGGCGTCTAGCAGGACTGACAGATAAAGCGAGGCTGGGGCAGGGTCGGAGGTGGAGGGGGAATCGGGATGAGGGTAGCATCTGAAATTTCCTGGAGAAAAACACCCGAAATTAATGACTTGTCTTACTTTCAATTCATGACGACAGACTGCAGAAGGGCACTCAGAGGCAATTCTACTTGAGGGTATTCTCTGGTATACTCTGTCCTTGCTCAGGACATCAGTGAGAACATAGAAACATTCACCTCCCCACACCGAAAGCGTCTGTAGACCGGCCCACGGGCCGAAGTCTTTGCATTTCCCCTTGCCATGCACGAGCACTCCCAGTGGAAATCAGGGGCCAGCCCTTCTGTTTGGCCTCTGCAAGCATGTATCCTTGTACCCTCCAGGGCCTCATCCTGCAGATAGGATCTTTCTCCTACATCATAATGTCTTCCTCTCTCCTGATTCATTCTTATCACATTAATATGGTCTACATCTCCCAGCAGTAATATCACCATCGTACAGCCCCATTTATCTGCCCTTCTCAGCAAAACTACTTACGGGATCTGCTATGGTCATGGCCACCACTTCCTCATGTTGCCTTCTCCAGCAGTCCATGTTGCATGAACTTTCATTGCTCCCACTCCACCAAGCTTGCCCTTGTCAATGTCACCGACGGCCTCCATGTTGCCAAATCTTGCTCTTGCTTACAGGCCTCATTTTACTTCAGCTACTGGCAGCCTTCAACAGAAATTGACGCTTCCACTTTCTTGAACCACTTTCTCCTCTTGGCCTTAGGGCACCACTCTCCTGGTTTCCTCTAGTTAAATACCAAAAATTCAACTGAGTAAATTTAAAGGGGTAATTGACTTTCTTCAAACAAATAGAAGGGAGCTCCAAGGAGTTGTGCCAAATAGAAAGCTTTTCTAGGCAGGAATGGGCGGGGGCAGGGGTGGTGGCAGGACGAGAAAGTTATTAGCAAAAATTGTTTCAGGCAAGGTCACCTTCCCTTGTGGGGAGAGGTGGGAGGTCTCTTCATGCAGCTGATGCAGATGACCTCACTGGTGCTGATCAAGAGATTCCAGACTGAGTGGTTTAAAATTCCACTCTGGGGAGAGGTGTACATGCTAT
>NW_023237857.1:0-1122 GCF_002007445.2 Ailuropoda melanoleuca | reverse complement strand
TTTTTTACTTCAGTTTCTTTGGGCAATGTTTTGGTTATCTCCCAGATGTATACATTTCAAAGACATAGTAAGATTACAACTTCAAGGAAGGAGAGAGAAGGTAAGTTTTTACCTAAGCATTTGGAATAATTGTTACCTAAATTTTTCCTTTGTCTGAGGGGTCAAATGTCATAGGGCAGTTTGTCCCTTTCCCCATCCTTCATCACAACAGTCTCCTTTTTGCCCTTATGGCTTTTTTTGGAGAGTCCACTTCTTAGCGTCCTAATCAGACTTTGTCACAAGGACCCAGATCTTAATCTAAGGTGTTTTGTGACTTTCAGACTTCACAAAATGGTACATGGAGTTCTCTGAAGGATTATCCTACTCTCCCACCTATTCTGCCAGCCAGGAGCTAGCAGAATAGTAAGACACGAACTGTTCTCAGTCTCAGCTCTTCTTTCAACATACTAACTTCGGTTTCCACCTCTAGTTGAAAATTCTTGCCCAGCTGAACTGCCCATTGTGATAGCCGTTTGTCTCCTTTCTTTGCCACAGTGTACTATGGACAGTTTCTTAAGCAAACACATTAGACCAGCTGGCATATTCAGGATGACCCCCATGCTCTCACAGTGGTCCACATCTAACAGGCTTAGAGTTCGATGGCCAATTTGGGATTTCCCTGTCCCCCTCTTCAAGACTCATTTCTTTAGTTGCCTGCCTGACTCACCAAGTGTTGATTTGCAAACTGTCCCCATACACAGGCAACAAGGAGAGACCAAAGAAAGAGGCAGACCCCTTCAGATAAGTAGGTGGCAATTATAATAAGCAAAGGAACTTACAGATTTTGTCTTTGTGGTAGTAAGATCTCTGTACCTGACTGCCAAACTTTGCAGAAGTTTATATAGAGGCTGTTGCTGGATTTAGTCATATATACCATCCAGCAAGTCTCAACACCACACTTGTATCTCAAAATTGTATATTTGAGGCAGCTGCTGAGAATGGGAAAGACCAGTGAAATGCATGTTCTGAGGACAGGGGAGTGGGTGGGGAAAGTCCAATTGCCTGGGTGAGTTAACCATGTCATGTCTTCTCCACGACCTCCTCCAACATTTGTCAAGGGGATTGTAAGATATTCAGTGGTGT
>NW_023237856.1:0-1122 GCF_002007445.2 Ailuropoda melanoleuca | reverse complement strand
CTGTATCTCTAACTACAGTCTTTAGCTTAAAATCTAATCTGTCTGATATGAGAATTGCTACCCCAGCTTTCCTTTGAGGTCCGTCGGCATGAAAAATTGTTCTCCATCCCTTCACTTTCAGTCTGGATGTATCTTTAGGTTCAAAATGAGTCTCTCCTAGACAGTAAATGGATGGGTCATGTCTTTTTATCCCACCTGCAACCCTGTGGCATTTTATGGGAGCATTTAGGACATTCATGTTGAGAGTGATTATTAAGAGATACGATTTTAATGATGTCATGCTGCCTGTGAAGTCTCTGTTTGTATAGGTTGTAAATTTCTGTTCTGCATCACTCTTGGGGTCTTTTTACTTTTATAGAATGCCCCTTAATATTTCTCGTAGGGCTGGCTTGGTGGTCACATATTCTTTCAGTTTCTGCGTGTCTTGGAAGGTCCTTGTCTCTCCATCCATTCTGAATGACAGCCTTGCCGGATAAAGGATCCTTGGCTGCATGTTCTTCTCACTTAGTGCTCTGAATATGCCTTGCCAAGTTTTCCTGGCTTGCCAGGTCTCTGTAGATAGGCTGATGTTATTCTGATGTTCCTCCCTCTGTACGTGAGGATTCTCTCACACCTGGCCTCTTTCAAGACTTTTTCCTTGGACCTAAGATTTGAGAATGGTAATATTACGTGACGTGGTGTTGGTCTGTTCTCATTGATCTTGGGAGGGGTCCTCTCTGCCTCTTGGATGCAAATGCTTGTTTCCTTGGCTAGATTAGGGAAGTTCTCCAGCACAATTTGTTCAAATATCTCTTCTAGACCTCTCTCTTTCTCCACCCCCTTGGGGATGTGGGTGATTCTGACATGGGAAGGTTTTATTGAGTCAGTAATCTCCTGTATTTTTATTTCTTGAAATTGGAGTTTTTTAAGCCATGTTCCCTCTTTGTTCTTCTTTTCTATCATCTCATCTTGCAACTCACTAATTGCTTCTTCTGCCTCAGTTACCCTGGCCATCAGAGCATCCATTTTAGTCTGCATTTGACTCATAGCATTCTTAATTTCCACCAGATTAGCTCTCATTTCTGCCCTTAGAGATTCTATATTCTCGTTAATATTTTTGTTAATATTTTTTTCAAGCCTACA
>NW_023237855.1:0-1122 GCF_002007445.2 Ailuropoda melanoleuca | reverse complement strand
AAAAAAAAGAGGTGATATTGCTTTTATGGACTGAATATGTCCTCCTCAAATTCCTATTTGAAGCTCTAACCCTTGGTGTGAGTTTATTTAGAGATAGGACTATTAGGGAGATAATTAAAGTTAAATGAAGTCATAAGCTGGAACCCTACTGATAGGACTAATATCCTTTCAAGAAGAGGAAGAGGCCCTAGAGCATTCTGTTTCTCTACACATGCACAGAGAAAATGCCATGTGCAGACACAGCCAGAAGGTGGCCATCTGTGGGCCAGGAAGGGATTCCTCACCAAAACCCAACCATGATGGCACTTCGATCTCGGACTTCTAGCCTCCAGACATGTGATGAAATGCCACCTGATGTGAGGCATTCTGTAATGGCACACCAAGCAGGTGAACACAGAGACATACTGAGAAAGTAATTCAAAGATTCTTCAGCAACCTATGGGAGCATTTCAAGATGGAGGTAGTGAGGGTCTAAGAAGAGGGTTATGTAGGATCTGGAGGCCTTGACCAAGGGGAAGAAGATGAAAATTAATGAGCCCAGGTTGCCAGGGGACAGAATAAGACCTAGATAGAAAAGCTTTGTATTGGGAGAGTGATTAGAGTCAGAAGTTAGGGACATATAAAGAAGAATACGAATCAAAGCATAAAACTGAATGACATATTAGACTGCAGGGTTCAGGCTAAGAAAGATCCAGAAAACCATGGTTATTTCTCTTTATATCCATATATGTACACAGGGGCAGGCACATCTTAGATTTGATGAGATATACCAGAATAGAGCCTGGCTTTTACCCCTGTATTGTGAGGAAGAGCAGTTCAAGAAAACTCATTAATAAGAAGGGATCATCAGAAATTTCCAGCATAGCACAGTGATTCTCCAGTGGCCTTTCCTTCCAGGGCATTAGGCTCTGCCCCATTGTTATCTCAGTTAATAATGTGTATGCCTGCAGGGAGAGTCAGAAGGGGAAAAGAGGTTTTGCTGGGCCTTTTCTCCAGTAGGCAACCCCATGAGCTTCAAAGTGAGTTTCAACCTTGAACTCTTTGAAAGCCCTTCATTTGGATAATGATTCTCTATAACATTCTGAAATTTGAAAAGAAAGAAATAGCTGGCCCGAGAGAAGG
>NW_023237854.1:0-1122 GCF_002007445.2 Ailuropoda melanoleuca | reverse complement strand
ACTTAATAGTATGAGCTGATTTATTTCCAATCCCAAAAGTCTACTTCCTGGTATGTTGGTACATTTAACCTGGAGGAGAACAGACCAAGGGAGATTTGATATTTGTTTACAAACAGTTGAAGAACTGACACTGGGAAGAGGAAGTAGTCTTGTTCTATGTAATTCCAGAAGGCAAATTTAGGACTGGGAATTTTAAATTCCAAAAATCAATTTCTATCTAGCCAAAGGAATGCTTTACCAGAATAACTTAGAATATTGTGGTGAGTAAGATTTTCATTACCTAGCATCCATCTGTTCTTCTTTTCCATTTGGACTGATTTCTTTGATCCTACCCTTCTGCCTTTTCATTACTCATGGTTCCCTTGCACCTGACTTATGCCCTATCCAACCACAGAACATAAATCAAGCCTGGGGAATCAGAGCACTGCATCACCTTACCCTTCTCTGCACGCTAATGAGTGGGTCAAGGATGGACTCAGGATGCAAGTTAGGCCAATTAGAGCCCAAAGACCCAATTCTAAGCCTTTTGTTTTAGTTATGCAGAATGTCAATCTTTTCCCGCTGACTGTGAAGGAGAGAATGGGAGGCTGCCACTGCCACTGTGCCCCCACAAGGGGTGACTATTCAAGAGGAAGTGGAGCTCGGGTAGGGAAATAAAAAACAAACCCTTGTGACATTCGTTGAGCCCTGATCATGCCAAGACTGAAACTGTAATTTTAGACCGTTCCTGCCATTTTGCTTCAAGTAGTTTGAGTTGGGTTTTCTGCTATTTTCAATGTAAAGAGTTTTAACTAAAATGGGTAGTAAACTTCCCATTCACTATAGTATTCATATAGAAGGGGACAACCAGCCTTCAAAGTAGTTATGGGCGGGGGACACCCAGATTATGCAGAAGGTTGGCTTTGAGGACTTTCAACTCTAAATTCTTAGCTTCTCCAAAACTCTCCTTAACTTGGCTTTTGTTCTGTCCAGCAGACCTGGTAGCTTCAAAGAGGCTCCAAGAACTCTGGGTTGGCCATCCCTTGGGGCCAAGCAATACAGAAGTTAATACATGTCCAGGCCTGGGATGCATATATAACGGAGAAATCCATAATGTTTAGTCCCAGAATGAATGATTTAGAG
>NW_023237853.1:0-1122 GCF_002007445.2 Ailuropoda melanoleuca | reverse complement strand
GTGGGTGACTGCGGTCTTCCTTAACTTTAACGACACTATTAGTATCCTCATTTACATATGCAGAAATTGAGGCACAGAGAAGTTAAGTAACCTGTCCGAGGTAATACAGTTGGAACATATGGATCTAGAATTCGAACCCAATGGTCTGAGTCCTTGGGCTCAGCCGCTGAGCCCAGGTCATGCTGAAGACATACGATACATGAATAATTGTCACTTAAGTAGCTCTACAAAGTGGCTGTCACAGAAGACGACTACAAGAATCAGAGCCATCCTCCTGGATGGAGTCAGGATTTGAATCCAGATCCGTCTAACTCCAGAGGCCTGCTTCCATCCAGCGGAGCCACACTATGCACTGGAAAGTAGATTAGGATGCAAGTTTGGGTATGGTAGCAAAGGCTGAAAGAGGAGCAGACAAACAAGCTAGAAGTTTATTTTTCTTATATCCCAGGCTGAGCACGGCAGTCCAGGGCCAGCATGGTGGCCGGGGGGTGGGCACCCAGGCTCCCTTCTTCTCCTTGCACGGCCGCTCCCAAGGCTCAGCTTCCCTCTTACGGTGTGAGCTGCTCCAACGAGCATGTCTGCATTCCAGCCTAGGGAGAACAGGGAGTCTCCCTCCCTTTGAGGGCCCGCCCCTTCTGGAAAGCACTTAGGCACACGGCTGTACTTAGCTGCAAGGGAGGCTGGGGGTACAGTGGGAACCGCCTACCATCTTATTATTTTATAAGATGGAGACATGAATCATGGCATACATCTAGCATTCCCTTCCGTGGAAAATACGAACCAGAGGTGAGGCACAGGAAGGACCAGATGGGTGAAGGTGGCCGTTAGGAGCAATCACTCCCTGGGGCAGAGTCACAAGTGTGGGATCTGGAGTCAAGTACGCTGGTTGCACTGCTCACAAAGCTGTGGGGACTTTAACCACACGTTACTTTATCTGTAAAACTGTGATAATAGTGCCTTATGTGGGTGTCATAGGATTAAATGAGGTAATTTGATCTGAATGTTAATCCTTTTTAATCTTAACCTGGGTTCCCTGGAAAGCAAAATGTGAAGCAAAGCCTACGTGTTAATGCTTTATCAGGAAGTGCGACCTTGGGGCAGCTGGGGTGAGCTGGGGGCGGT
>NW_023237852.1:0-1379 GCF_002007445.2 Ailuropoda melanoleuca | reverse complement strand
TTATTTGTATGTTGTCTAGATTGATAATTCATACTCTTAGGTGAGTTGGTCTGATACAAGCCACTTGGCCATATCAGAAGCTTCTGGAATGAGCATGATGAGACTAGGATTTACTGGTTTCCTCCAGTGTATTTTCACTACATGACCCATATTGCTCTGGAGCTTTTCTTTTCTTTTCTTTTCCTTTCTTTTCTTTTCCTTTCTTTTCTTTTCTTTTCTTTTCTTCTCTTTTCTTTTCTTCTTTTCTTTTCTTTTCTTTTTTCTTTTCTTTTTTTCTTTTCTTTTTTCTTTTCTTTTCTTTTCTTTCTTTCTTTTTTTTTAAGTTTTTTTTTTTTTTTTTAGTAATTTCTATACCCAATGTGGGGCTCGAACCCATGACCCCAAAAATCAAAAGTTGCATGCTGCTCCTCTGAGTGAGCCAACCAGGCACCCCTGGAACTTTTCTTTTGAGGGCCAGATTTTATTCCTTGCCACTTCATGGGAAAATAAGATGTGAATACGGTATTAACATAATGATGTTTAAAATATAAGTTGTAGTAGAGAGGAAACTAATATGAGTCTCATTCAGTAATCAAACAGCTTCAAATATTTCTAAACTATAGTATATGAGCAGAAAAAGTATAAACATATCACTAAGAGAATTCTTATCAATGAGCACAATTTTATAACTCAAACATTATTTCCAGAAATTGTTTAAATCAGTCTTTGTTTTGATTTAGCATTGATTAAACCCTTGGTCATTTTTTCAGTCCTTTTTTTTTTTTTTGTGAACAGCAAAAGGATCGGAAGAAAAAGGTTACAAGAGGATGTGGAGCAGTGCTTAGCAAATGCGATGGAAGGAGCTTTTATTAATTATTACAGTTCAATCTGGCTATTTCCTCTTCTTCACAGGGAAACGGAATATCTCCTAGGCAAACAATCAAAATGATACTATAAGCTATGTCTTTGCAAAGCCAAAATGATCTACAGAAAGCTTAAGTACAGTGTATCAAGTCCAGAATTAATCTCTCTGATTAATGAATGAAAAAGAGGAATTCATGATCAGTAGTATCTAAGAGCTTTTGATGAGAGCATTATGTCAAGCATCAGAACTATCACCTTCATTTTCTTGTGTGGGTGGTACGCTCTAGTTCCATAATTTTTTAAAAGATTGATTTATTTGAGAGAGAGAGAAAGAGAGAGAGAGAGCACAAGCAGGAGGTGCAGGGGAATCTCAAGCCGACCCCACGCTGAATGTGGAGCTGGAGGTGGGGCTCGATCTCATGACCCTGAGATCATAACTTGAGGCAAAACCGAGAGTCAGACACTTAACCAACTGTGCCACCCACGTGCCCCTCTAGTTCCATAATTTAAATGTTTTCTTGTGTCTTGCAATCTCT
>NW_023237851.1:0-1122 GCF_002007445.2 Ailuropoda melanoleuca | reverse complement strand
ACAAAGATACGGGTGAGTCTTAAATGCATATAGGTAGGTTAAAGAAGTCTCTCTGAAAAAGTTACATAAGCAAATTGTATGGAACTCTGGAAAAATAAAACTATAGAAACAGAAAGAGATCAATGATTGTCAGAGTTCTAAGAGGAGAGAGATTAGATAAATACAGCACAAGAAATGTTTTGAGGTCATGAAAGTACTCTGTATGATGCTGCAGTAATTGATAATAACATTATACATTTGTCATTACTAAGAAATTTATAACACCATAGTGAATTACAACAGAAATAGTGAAAACTGATACATGCAAATTAAAATAAATAATTTTTTAGGACTTTGGGAGATCCCAGGATGGAATGCAAAATGATGCAAAATTATATTACTGCATGACAAATGTAGGGGACAACTTCACTCAAGTGTGTGTCTGTGCAGGAGGAGGTAATAATCTAACTAACTTTGAAGATGAGTGGCATATGAAAGAATAAAGGCAAAGGGAAATATCCTAAGTGCCATACTCTCACTAATAAATGTTGTTTCTTAGGGTGATATGAATTGCCAGTTCTGGACCCATACATGTATTTTTAGAGTGAATAATTAAGGCAATGGATAGTGGATGATGGGAGCAAGGTTTCTCATATTTGGAATGTGAGGTTATAGATGAGGTAAGGGAAGAGGCTAGAGTGATTCACATGGTAATGGGTTTGAGATTGAAATATCAGTATGAACTTATGTTTAGCTTAATAAGGATACAATTTCCCTGTTTTTAAATTTATAGATATTTACAAACATATATTTGTATACAAACATATATTTGCTCTGTCAGCTAAGAGGGCCTAGAAACAAGAACACTCAAGAAGCAAAAGGTACCCCTAGTGTTCAGATCTTGGTTCTAAGTACCACATTCCCCTAAAAGCAAGCAGGACACCTTGGAGAAAAGATTGATCTTAGGACAGAGGCAGGATACACATAGAATGAGCCTGGAACCTTTTGTAATGTCAGAAAACAAGAAGTGCTCAAATGAAAACACAATGATGGACATCTGTCCAAATGACACAGGAGCCAAGTGAAAAAGCTCCTGAGGTGCCTGGGTGGCACGGCGGTTAGGCGTCTGCCTTCGGCTCATTG
>NW_023237850.1:0-1122 GCF_002007445.2 Ailuropoda melanoleuca | reverse complement strand
TATATATATATATATATACACAAAAAAAGTATTTGAATACAATGAAAGGAAGCCAAAAATTATATATATATAAACTGTAAATGTAAAAATGAAAATTAAAAAACACTTAAAAACAATAATTGATAAGATAGTTGTAAAGGATAATAAAATATAAAACTGAAGGACTAAAGAATAGTAATATTAAATCACGAATGCTATATACTTCTTTCCCCCAGAGCTGGAGTTTCACAGCTGTGCATGATCAGTAAACTTGGTATTAGTTCCTGGGGGTCTTCTGGGGGAGGAGACTGTGGCGCTGATTCTCAGGTGTCTTTGCCCTGGAGGAATTGCACGTCCTTGCCAGGGGGCTGGGTTCCATGTAAGCTGCTCAAGCAGCTGGGGAGCTGGGCCTGGGGCACTGAAAATGGCGGCGCCATTCTCTTGCTCTGGAGCTGAAAGTTCCCGTCCCCTACTCTTCAGTTAGCCCTCACAGAAAAGCGGTCAATCACTCTTGTCTCCCTGGTTTCCCTCCGAACTTGTGTTCACCCAGCCTGTGCCTGAGCATTTTTGTCTCAGACACGGGACCCCACTTCGAGTCTCCAAACTTCACGGACTCCTGAGGCGTAAACCTACCCCCTCTTCCTGGGTGAGGTAAGGGGGTTTCCCCTCCGTTCTGCCTCTTGCTGGGCCCCTGCTTCGAGAGCATTCACTTGACAGTGCAGCAGTTCATGGTTTACAGCAACACCGAGCAGAACGACAGCGCCTCGTCTCACTGTTCGCAGCCGGCTTCCCCACTCCAATACCTGGGAACTCAGCCACACTTGGGCACCCCCATTCTTTTTGTGACCCCGTGGATCCTGAGACCACGGTGTCCCACCTGTGATTCCGCCCTGCTTCGCTTCCTGAGCGCCTTTCAGGTAAGCTTCTAAAAGTTACGATTTTGTGTTCGCTGCTTCTAACTCATTCCTGTAGCTGGCTTTCAGAGGCTGTCTCCCTCCGCGGTTTATCTTTGGATATATCGCCTTGGATTCATGTCTCTGCACCTCCTACTTTGCAAAAAGTGGTCGCTTTTCTATTTGTAGAATTGTAGCACTTCTCTCAGATCTCCAGTTAATTTTGCAGGTTTTCAGAATGATTTGATAT
>NW_023237849.1:0-1122 GCF_002007445.2 Ailuropoda melanoleuca | reverse complement strand
ATCTCACCCTGCTTCTTCACTTACCCAGATTTTTGTGTTTTGATTTTGCCTTTTTGAAAAGATGGATATTACTGTTTTTTAAAAGAACAAATAGGGATGATACATGATTTATATAAGCTCTTCTCTCATTTCCCTGTAGTCTAAGTACTGATCTAGCCTAGGTTCCACAAGTATATTGGAAAGATACAGTAGATTACTTATTTGAGACATATTTAATACAGACTTTCTCTAAAACTTCAAACTAATATTTGTATAATTAAAGATGAAAATCAGTTTTTTTTTAACCAGCAATTACAATATGCCAAATGAACAACAAGTCTTCCTGGCACTGTTCAGATCGGGTGCAAGTAATATTTGCTGGACACCAGCTATGTGCCAGTCCTTTTGTTTCTCTCTTTGGCTAAAGTTATTTTCTTAGCGTCACATAAGCCCCCAACATTTAAGAAATAGCAGCCCATTATCTGAACTCAAGAGTTCAGGAACAAAAAATTTACTGAGGATCACCTTTTGGAAAAAATAAATAACCAAACTGTAAAATAATTGAAAGTATTAATGATTGTGAATGATCTTACTAATGACCTAAATGGTTGTTTTCTTATGTGAACATTAATATTGGGACAAAATCCCTTAGTTTGTAGCTGATTCAGAGCCTGTGAATTGTGATATTGATCATACCATTGATTTGTTGTCTGGCACCAAGAAAGGCATTTAATAGCTGTCAGTTAGTACTTCTGAAAATAGGGAGTTGAATGTGCTCATGATATTGTTTTGACAATTTTGTGGTAAAATGTCAAAATATTCACAAATCAACACATTTTAATAATGTCTTTTTCATGTGTTACTAACATGAATGCCAATGTGTAGTCACATTTTTAAGACTGCTAATTTATCCTTTCTTCTATGATGCCCATCACTTCACAATTGATATAGGATAGAATTTCCTGAAAACACAATGAAAACCTACTCAAGGCAAAATTAAAAATATATTTTGGTTAATGTTTTGAATCTTTGTATGAATTTCAAGAAAAGTAACTAATGTCCATCCTGTGACAACATAGTTAGCATTTTCCCTCTGTAAAAGTGTGATTTTGAAGCTGAGATCTCAGAGAAAACATGCATAAA
>NW_023237848.1:484-1381 GCF_002007445.2 Ailuropoda melanoleuca | reverse complement strand
GACTTCAAGGGCTTTCCCCTCACACTTTGTTTCTTGGTTCTAAGGGCTGGATTCTCCCCAGGCACCTACACACAATGTGGAATCGGGGTCTCCAGTGAAAAGGCTTCTGTTCGCTGGAGGTGTTTTCCTGGACGCTCTGCATTATTACTAATAAGAAGGGCGCTGAGTGCTCGAAAATCCTGAACATTTTCATTCATGCTCCCTTACTCACGAGAGATGATGATCGTTGATATTTCCCTGGACTGTGTGGTGTCTCAGAGACCACTGTGGGGCACTCTCGTCAGGCTTCCGCGACCACTTTCCCTCATGTTTCCCTATTCACGAAGGGTGATGATAGTGCTAAGACGGTCCCTGTACGGTGTTGTTTCTGACGGACGTGTTTTGGGCCTTTTCGTTCCATTGCCGCCAGCAGTTTTGACAGGATTTCCCCAGGGAGCAAGCATTTCATTGGAAGCGGGTTTTGGCCGAATTGTCTTTCTCAGTGCTGTGTTCGTCGTGTTTCACTCACGGTACCAAAGCACCTTGATTCCTGTTCCACCTTCCATAAGGCCGTCGTGACTTCAAGGGCTTTCCCCTCACACTTTGTTTCTTGGTTCTAAGGGCTGGATCCTCCCCAGGCCCCTACACCCAATGTGGAATCGGGGTCCCCAGTGAAAAGGCTGCTGTTCGCTGGAGGTGTTTCCCTGGACGCTCTGCTTTATTACCAATGAGAAGGGCGCTGAGTCCTCGAAAATCCTGAACCTTTTCATTCATGCTCCCTTACTCACGAGAGATGATGATCGTTGCTATTTCCCTGGACTGTGTGGTGTCTCAGAGACCACTGTGGGCACTCTCGTCAGTCTTCCGCGAACACTTTCCCTCATGGTTTCCCTATTCACGAAGGGTGATGATAGTGCT
>NW_023237848.1:0-328 GCF_002007445.2 Ailuropoda melanoleuca | reverse complement strand
CGTGTTTCACTCACGGTACCAAAGCACCTTGATTCCTGTTCCACCTTCCATAAGGCCGTCGTGACTTCAAGGGCTTTCCCCTCACACTTTGTTTCTTGGTTCTAAGGGCTGGATCCTCCACAAGTCCCTACACCCAATGTGGAATCGGGGTCCCCAGTGAAAAGGCTGCTGTTCGCTGGAGGTGTTTTCCTGGACGCTCTGCATTATTACCTATGAGAAGGGCGCTGAGTGCTCGAAAACCCTGAACCTTTTCATTTATGCTCCCTTACTCACGAGAGATGATGATCGTTGATATTTCCCCGGAATGTGTGGTGTCACAGAGACCACT
>NW_023237847.1:0-1122 GCF_002007445.2 Ailuropoda melanoleuca | reverse complement strand
TGCTCAGGACCCAGGTGGCAGGTTGTTTTTTCTCTGAAATCTCTCTTGTTCCCCAGGCAGTTGTGGCTCCCTCCACTTAGTTTATTTAACACTTTGTACCCAAACCTCTCTCATAATGCAAGTCATGGCCAGTTGTCCCCGTGTGATGTTCGGTACACACCAAACTAAATGAACTGAGACGAAATAATAGAAGGCTGATGTTTACGCTCATCTAATAGCAAAAATGGTCCCTACTGGCCCCTCTTCCAGAGTGGGTGTTCTTACCTGAACTATTTAAAAAAAAAAAGATAGAGGGAACAAATGAACAGTTTTTTAGTATTACCCTGAAAGGCCTTCCCTGGGGGAGATGAGAAGTCCAAAGTATGTCACTTTTGTTTTTAAAGATTTTATTTTTAAATAATCTCTACATGCAACATGGGGCTCAAACTCACAACCCTGTGATCAGGAGTCACATGCTTCACTGACTGAGCCAGCCAGGTGCCCCAAAGTCTGTCACTTTTTAGCTGTGTGCCCTTGAGCAAGATTCTTTCCTGGTATTCTTCATCTACAGAATGAGGATAATAATAGAAGTTTCCTTATAGGATTGTTGTGAAACTAAAGAAGATGCTATTTTAGACTCCTTAGAAGAGTTCCTGGCACATAGTAAATATTCAATAAAAATTAGCCATTAATATTATTCAGTTGGAGAAGACAGACATATTAAACATTCCGGGGTAGGTGCCTAAGTGGAATCACAGAGAGGCACTTAACCTGACTTTGGAGTCGAGGGACATGGCCCTTGAAAGAAGCCTCCACGACGAAGCACCCCTCCTAGACGCGCAGCCTGCCCTCTTTACAGTATTTCCTCCAGCCCAGCCTGCCCACAGGACTAATCTGATTTAGGACCCTTATCTCTAGGGTCCACTGCGATAGCCCAGGATATCCCAGATTTTAGACAAGAGTAAGGATTCTGGAGGAAGCTGCCTCTGTCACTAATCAGCTGTGTGAGTCTGGAAAGCAGCTCAACCTCTCTGGGCCTCCAGGGCCTCATCTCTGTTGCTCTTTCTAGGAGAGAGAGTGAAGCAATGAGAAGTCCCTAGGAAGTCTCTCTCAGCAGATCAGGTGACCCAATGCAAAGATAAA
>NW_023237846.1:0-1122 GCF_002007445.2 Ailuropoda melanoleuca | reverse complement strand
TATCTTTAGCTCAAGAATTATAGTGTAGTTTAGGAACTTATGTCACAAAAATAGTTAACAAGGAATAGCATTAAGTAAATAACTTGTTTCTAAAAGATTTGAATTCTAATTACATCTCTTGGACATGCCAAGAAGTGTGGTATAAAGGGAATGGCATGGAAGTGAAGGCTACAAGATCTATGTTTTATTTTTAACTTGCCACCATCTTACCTTGTGATTTTGGACACAGTTTTTAAAAATTGTAGGGCTCTACTTTTCTTGACATAAAAATGAGTGAGTTGGACATGGTGATCTCTAAATTTTCTGTCAGTTCTCAGAGAACCACCTTAAAAACATCCTAGAACAATCTGACCAAAATATCAGAAAAATTTCTGACCAAATTGAATTCCAAAGTAAATTCTTGGGTCCTTGGAATGTTGAAATGATACCTTTTCTTCAGATGTGAAGGTAACATAACATACAGAATAGAATTGCTTGTCGTATTTGATTGTCTTTATGTCATATGCCTGTCTACAGTACACAAGCCTTTAGAAATGACTGCATCCAATAACCTAGAATGTTCTTGATTACTCTATTTTGCTTTTTATTGAGTATATAAATATTTTGATTGCTTCTCGGGGCGAACATGCCCTCTGATGCATAATTCAGAATTGCGAAGTGAAGCTTCAGGAAGTTGGAGATTTCCTGCTGAGACTGTGCCCACAATTCCAGTTGTCACCACTGTATGTCAAGAGTACTTCCTGAGGCATCGGTGTCTTCCTAGTTTTATTTTCTAGTTGTACATATTTAACCCCGTTAGGACTTTTTGATGATGATAAGTTATTTATTAAGTGTTTTCGTATATACTTAGGACCACAGAGAAACTACTGTGTAAAACCAGTTTATGTACTCTGCTCCCATTCTAGCTGCTTCTAAGAATTACCATAGGGAGGCTGATGTTTAGCAAAACTGTCACTTTTGCTTATGTCAACTAGTAAGTCTTAAATCTGCTTTCCAAAATAATTTCATTTTTTCTTTGCAGAAATCAGGATAAAAAGCTTTGACTCTGGATTGTTTCTTCCTTTTTCATACTCTCTTTGACTAAATCAAATACAATTTGACATTGCCTGGCATAAATTTTTT
>NW_023237845.1:0-1122 GCF_002007445.2 Ailuropoda melanoleuca | reverse complement strand
TCAAGTTTCATTCTTTTGCATGTTGCTGTCCAATTTTCCCAGCACCATTTATTGAAGAGACTGCCTTTTTTTTCCACTGGATGTTTTTTTCCTGCTTTGTCAAAGATGAGTTGCCCACAGAGCCGAGGGTCCATTTCTGGGGCCTCTATTCTGCTCCATTGGTCTATGTGTCGGTTTTTGTGCTGGTACCATGCTGCCTTTGTGATCACAGCTTTGTAGCATAGCTTGCAATCAGGCAACGTGATGCCCCCAGCTTTGTTTTTTCCTTTTCAACATTTCCTTGGTGATTCAGGGCCTTTTCTGGTTCCACGCAAAGTTACGGGCTGTTTGTTCCAGCTCTTTGAAAAATGTCACTGGTATTTTGATCGGGATGGCATTGAAAGTAGAGATTGCTCTGGGCAGCATACACGTTTTAACTATCTTTATCTTCCGATCCATGAGCATGGAATTTTTTTCCATCTTTTTGTGCCTTCTTCAATGTCTTTCAAGTGTGGTCTCTAATTTCTAGAATATGGATACTTTACTGCTCTGATTAAGTTAGTTCCGAGATATTGTATGATTTTTGGTGCTATTGTAAATGGAATCAATTTCCTAATTTCTCTTTCTTCAGTCTCATTGTTTGTGTATAGAAATGCAGCTGATTTTGGAGCATTGATTTTGTATCCTGCCACATTCCTGAATTGTTCTATGGGTTCTAGTAATTTTGGGGTGGAGTATTTTGGGTTTTCCATATAGAGTATCATGTCATCTGTGAAGAGAGAGAGTTTAACTTCTTCTTTGCTGATTTGGATACCTTTTATCCCTTTTTCTTGTCTGATCGCTGTTGCAAGGACCTCTAGTACTATGTTGAATAATAATGGCAAGTGTGGGCATCCTTGTCATGTTCCTGATCTTGAGGGAAAGGCTTCCAGCTTTTCCCCATTGAGAATATTTGCAGTAGGCTTTTCATAGATGGTTTTTATGAGATTGAGGAATATGCCCTCTATCCCTACACTCTGTACTGTTTTAATCAGGAAAGGATGCTGTATTTTGTCAAATGCTTTCTCTGCCGCTATTGAGAGGGTCATATGGTTCTTGACTCTTTTCTTGTTGATATGATGTATCACACTGATAGATTTGCAA
>NW_023237844.1:0-1121 GCF_002007445.2 Ailuropoda melanoleuca | reverse complement strand
GTGGGAGATTGGGATAGGCCGGTGATGGGTGTTAAGGAGGGCACATATTGCATGGTGCACTTGGTGTTATACGCAAATAATGAATCATGGAACATTGCACCAAAAACTGTATGGTGACTAATATAACAAAATAAAAATTATAAAGAAAAAGTTTAATAGACGATCCATAAATCTAAAACAAATCAACTTTTCTGCCTAAAAACAAGTGAAGTGTCCTTGATTTTACCCCAGATAGATGTCTCATGTTTCAAAAATGTATGTAGGACATCATCCAGGAAATTAAGAAAGATTTGCCCTATTGACTATTAATGAATTTATAAACTGTCCGATTGCATTTGTTACTTCCTATACATTCAGAGACACCAACTCCCATAAAATGGCAGTGTCACAAATAGAATATGGCTAGCATTTATGCATTTAATTCCAGGAAATAGAGAATCACAAGATACACAATGCCTGGGAATGGAATAAGGTTGAGAAACCCTTAGGGCCAGGTATAGATCTAGTAACTTGCATGATAAACACATGTTTAGACTGCAAGAGAGATAAGCTGCAGAAACAGAAAAATGTCCCCTCTCAAAAAAGCTGAGCCACAATAGATGACACTCTACTGAAAACATGGTTGAGAGCTGGGATGAAACACAGGTGTGAAAATTAGCAGCTGAAATTATGGCAACCACCTTCAATTCTGCCTACCACTCAAACTAGGGAAACTTGGTATCATTTTTGTATTCGCTGGGTTCGTTTCTGATTTACCTTATAGTGAGCTTTAGTGAAACTAGGATAGAGTTTTAAGCTTCTGCTTCCCACTGAATGATCTGACCCCAACCCCTGTTATGTAATCATACACGTGTATAATTCAGTCCTCCCTACTCACACATATGTACACAAGAAATGGAACTATAAGAAAAATATCACAACAAATTTCTCTGTAGTACATATGTAAAAGTCATTTCTGAAATATGTACACAATGTTAAAGGCAAAACTTGCATTTAGAATTTCATACCCAGTCACAGAATTGGTGTATTTTGTTGAGAATAAGAAAAAATATTCTCAGACATGTAATGAGTCAGAATAACAACTGCTGAAAAGCCAAAAGGAATTTAAGAAACAATCTTGA
>NW_023237843.1:0-1121 GCF_002007445.2 Ailuropoda melanoleuca | reverse complement strand
AAGAATTGTTATATCTTGAGTATCGATCCCTTTATCATTACTCCCCTTTATACCTAATAACATTCCTTGTTTTGAAGTCTGCTCCATCTGAAATTAATATAGCTACACCTACTTTCTTTTGGTTAGTGTCAGCATGGTATACCTTTCTCTATCCCACTTAACCTATTTGTGTCTTCATATTTAAAATGGGTTTCTTGTAGACAACATATAGTTGGGTCTTCTTTTATTAATTCGGACAATCTCATCTTTTGTTGCGCTTAGATCATGTTAAGGTCATTACTTGATATAGTTGAATTAATGCCCATCATATCTGTTACTGTTTTCTATGCCTTTGTCCCTTGTACCTATTTTTGACTTCCACCCATATTCTTTTTTGTTATTTTAATTGAGTACTTTACGTGCATCCATTTTATGTTAGCACACTTTTTTGGTGTTACATTTTTTAGTGGCTGCCCTAGAGACTGCAATATACATTTACAACTAACCCATGTTTATTTTTAAATAACAGTATATAGATTCACAGGTAGAAGGACCTGAAAACAAAACACTCCTAATACCTCTCTTCTGTTCCTTTTATCATTGGTGTCATTCCTTTCACTGATGCATGAGCATACATGAGTATTTCAACACATATAAGCACATAAAAGCAAATACATTGTTACTATTGTGAACAAACTTATCTTTTAGCTCAATTAAGAATAAGAAAAACAAGTTTATTTTACCTTTACTTAATATCCAATGATCTTCTTTTATGTATATCTAAGTTTCTGGCATGTACCATTTTCCTTCTAAAGAACTTTCCCGGCAACAAATTTGGTCAATGTTGGTCTCAGAAGTATTTCTCCTTCGCTTTTGAAAAATAGTTTTGCAAAATACACAACTCTAATTTGGTGGGGGTTCCCCCTCACTCCTTTAAATATTTCATTCCATTCTCTTCTTGCTTGCATGCTTTCTGAAAAGAAATCTGATGTATTTCTTATTTTTGCTCCTCTATAATGCTGTTTTCCTCTGGCTTCTTTAGGATTATTTTTTTAATCTTTGATTTTCTGAAATTTGGAATGATATACCTAAGCTGCAGTTTTGAGGGCACCTATCCTACTCGATATTCTGACTTTTTTTTT
>NW_023237842.1:0-1121 GCF_002007445.2 Ailuropoda melanoleuca | reverse complement strand
CATCAGTCTAAATAAACTTATAATGTTTATCTAATTATATCCATGTCAGAAATTGATTTTGAAATCCGACATTTTCATATAATATTATTAGCTCATTTCTTTTACCTTCAGAACTTTATTTTTGATGACCGTGGTGGACTAGATGCATTTTATTTAACCATTCACCTTCATTCACTCCACAGTGTTAGTATATATCCCACTGTAATGAATATCCTTGTGTTTGATATTGTCCTCCATTTGAATTGTATCTTTGGGTAAGTTAAACTGCTTGGTCAAAGGGTCTGGATATTTTTATAATTCCTTATAACAATTAATAATAAATTTGCAACAGTTTTCTTGGTGAGGGATATCTTTGTATGCTAATGTAATTAATTTGTCTTATTGAATAAATGGTCTATCTAATGAGTACCCACTGTGAAAAATGTGTCTCTAGTCACTGTAAAGGAGTGTGTGAGGTAGAAACTATAGTCCCTGATTTCACTTGGTTTAGGGAAAAGCAGCAAAAATATGAGGATAATCAAGTGAAGAGATAGGTAAGTCCCAATGATAGTAAAACTAAAGATAATCAACATTTTCAGAGCGTAGGCCATGTGAGGAGCCCTGTCTTAAATGCTTTATTTGTTTAGCAATCTTTTGTTTTATCCTCCCAGCAATGCTGAGCGCATGTTATTATCCCCATCTTAGATATAAATTGAGATACAGGTAAAATAAAATAACTTACCTAAAGTCACGCAGCTAAAAGTAATTGGTGCTATAAATAGATAAACCCAGGCAATCTGATTTCACAGTTATGTGCTCTTAACCTCACAAAGAGATGGGTACAAATGGGGACTGAATTTAGGGGCCAAATAAAAATTTACAGGAAGTTCAAAAGTTGTGGGTAAATAAAAAATTCTTTAACGGATCAAACAGTGGGACAGTTTACTGAAGGAATATGTAGTGACTCCATTAAAAAAAAGAAAAAAAAGAAAAGAAAAAATCAATCCCCATAAGGCGTTCGAAAAGTTTTTATATAAGTTTCTATTTTACAAGTCAAGTCTATGGTGAAAGCAGGAATATCCATTATTTATATTTTAAGACAAATTGCAATCCTGCTTATCTTTCAGAGAATTAATTCTGAG
>NW_023237841.1:0-1121 GCF_002007445.2 Ailuropoda melanoleuca | reverse complement strand
TGGGGAGAAACACATCAAGATAATATCCAGCTATACCATTGAGCACAGCCACTAAGGATGACACTGTAAATTAAAATGCAGTGTCACTGAATGATCTTCAAGGTGCACAATATTAAAAATGTAACTTTCATATTATAAAATAGTGTGAACTCAGGATACATTTTTTTGCTTTTAAAGTACTTCTATGAGTAGAAATGTTAGAAATACATCCCACGTTGATTATTATCATCTTTAGCTATTGATAGTATGGTTATGCCTTTTCTTTTCCTCTCTCTATGACTATTTTATTTTCTAATTTTACATAATGAGCATGTATCTGTTTTTTGTAAAACAAACAAACAGAAGAACCTTAGTTTTCATTTTCTCAAAGCTGTGGAGGGTAGGAGAGTGACAGGCGGTAGCTGGAGGGAGATGTGAGGTTAAAGGTGGGTTTTGTTTGGAATGGCAGAAATTTGCTCATGTTTATAACTGAGAGGAAGGAGCCCATAGAGTAGGAAAGGCTGAAGATATGGGAAGAAGGGGGTCATTTCTGGGGCAAGGTCTTAGAGGAAAGTAGAGGGAATGGAATCTAGCAACAAAGGGGCAATTGGAAGGATTGCTACAACACAGAACAGGAACCATTCTTCTTCCTTTAAGAAAAAAGATGCGTGGGGCACCTGAGTGGCTCAGTCCCCTAAGCATCTGCCTTTGGCTCAGGTCATGATCCCAGGGTCCTGGGATGGAGCCCCACATCGATCTCCCTGCTCAGCAGGGAGTTTGCTTCTCCCTCTGCCCCCCACCCGCTCATGCTCTCTAATAGATAAGTAAAATCTTAAAAAACAAAAAAAGAAAATAGATGCATGTGTGTGTCTAAACATTTATAGGAAGGCAGAAACAGGTGCACAGAGAGGATGGAGAGGCCACAGGAGAGTTCAATTTCTAAGGAACAGTAAGTACTGCTCCCATCCCTTTGCTTATGCAGAACTGTTTTCACCCCCACTCCCCAGTGACCCTTCAGACCCATCTCCAGCCCGCTTATGTATAGGGTCTCTGCGATGTCCCAAGTCTCCAGTGAGCACTGCCTTCCCCTGGATGACTAGATCCCAGAACCTTCTGGGGAGCTTTTCAAAAACACATGTTCC
>NW_023237840.1:735-825 GCF_002007445.2 Ailuropoda melanoleuca | reverse complement strand
GGATGCTGTATTTTGTCAAATGCTTTTTCTGCGTCAATTGAGAGGATCATATGGTTCCTGAGTCTTTTCTTCTTGATATGATGTATCATG
>NW_023237840.1:421-606 GCF_002007445.2 Ailuropoda melanoleuca | reverse complement strand
GAAATTGGTCTGTAATTCTCCTTTTTGAGGGGGTCTTTGCCTGGTTTGGGGATCAAGGTAATATTGGCCTCATAGAATGAGTTTGGTAGCTTTCCTCCTATTTCTAATTTTTGAAATAGCTTTAGGAGAATAGGTATTATTTCTTCTTTGAATGTTTGGTAGAATCCCCAGGAAAACCATCCGGG
>NW_023237840.1:0-311 GCF_002007445.2 Ailuropoda melanoleuca | reverse complement strand
GTTTCAGTCTTGGTAGTTTATAGGTTTCCAGGAAGGCCTCCATCTCTTCCAGATTGCTTAGTTTTTTGGCATATAGCTGTTGATAAAAATTTCTAATAACCCTTCCAATTTCAATGGTGTTGGTCGTGACCTCTCCTTTTTCATTCATAATTTTATCAATTTCGGTCTTTTCTCTTTTCTTTTGAATAAGTCTTGCCAGTGGGTCTGTCAATTTTATTGATTCTCTCAAAGAACCAGCTTTAGTCCTGTTGATCTGCTCTACTGCACTTCTGGTTTCTAATTCATTGATTTCTGCTCTAATTTTGGTCAAC
>NW_023237839.1:0-1121 GCF_002007445.2 Ailuropoda melanoleuca | reverse complement strand
ACTATCCTGACTGAGATGGATAACAAGCATGAGAAAATGAGGTTTGGGATAAGCAAAATCCAAAAGGATAAAAAAAAGATTGACTGAGAATGGAGAAAAATACTGGGGAGGAACTGTTGTGCTGACACATGAGTTAAAGAGCAGGATGAGATGATTTGAGTGCTTCATTTAGAAGGAGTAGAAAGTGGGAAAGCCCTAAGGCCTTACGGCCCAAGGCAACTGACCTGAATATGTCCATGGAAATAATGAAGGTGAGGTGATATGGGAAGAGAATGGCATGAGATTAAAAAAGGAATGCAGTGGTTGGACAAACAAGATACAAGCACGTTATGGTAAGACTTTAGTTCTTATTACAAACATGGTGAGAAGCAATAGGAAGTATTTAAGTAAAGGATTAATGAATGTGATGTCATTAACCACGCTAGAAGAGAGAACTTGTGGAACATTTGGGGTGTTGAAGATTTAAGACATGTGTTTTGAATATGTTGAAATGAGGATGCCTTTTAAGTAGACAAGGTAAGTATACGATCAGCTTTGAATCTTAAGGAAGAGGTCACGATTGTATATAAATCTTGGAGTTATGAATTTAAACAATTTTTAGGTCCATGGTAAATAAATGAACTTATTTTTAAAAATGTAGATAGAAAAAAGAAATCTAAGACCAGAACCTATTCACCAATACATCAAGGCCTAAAAGAGAAATAGGAGCCGGCAAAGAAAACCAATATGGATGGTGTGTCCCCTGAAGTGGAAGAAAAACCATAAACGAGTGGGAAAATGGTGTTCGTGAAAACCAAGTATTAATGGTATTTCAAGACGAGATGAGTAAACAATTTTGTTAAAAGTGGTTGAGATGTTGACCACTGGATTAGCAAACTGAAATATTTTGGGCCATGAAAAGAACAGCTTAAGTGGAATGGTAAAGATGAAAACCTAATTGAAATGAATTAAAAAGATAATGGGTATATGAGCAAACACAAGTTTTAAAAATTCTGTTTTTTGCTGGTTCTCCAGACACTGCACTTCAATGACAGAAAAACAATAAAAATTTAAGGAAAAAACATCGAAAGAGAGAGTCTGAGAGGAAGTAACAGTTACAAAATTTTAGATATAGAAAAAAA
>NW_023237838.1:0-1121 GCF_002007445.2 Ailuropoda melanoleuca | reverse complement strand
GAGTATGGAGGATTTAATAACAATGGTAGCAAGTTGGCATAGTCAGTGGCTGCAGTCTGCAATATACCTCGAAGTCTTCTTACGTTCCAGAGAAGTGTGGCAATGAGTCTCTGCTATATGCCAGCCTCTAAGAAGCAAAGGTTAGTGAAGAAAACTTCACTCTGATCCTGCCCTTGAAGTCAACAGTCACTCAGTACCTTAAAATGCCCCACGGATGTCAGCACATTACCTTTGTAAGCTAGGTTACTTGACTTGGCTGTTTTCAATAGCAGGTCATTATTAACACACAAAAAGATCTGCAAATGTCTCAGATATGCATTGTCGCCATCTAAGTTGCCTGCTGGGTATCTTTAGGCTTCACCAGGTCTCTCCAGATGTGAATCCCAGAAGAATCGGTGAGATGGCCCCAAGACCCACTCCCATAATGTCTCGTACGCAGAGTAAATATCAGCAGAGGAGATGAAAGAGTACTTTCATCACAGCCACACAACCTTTAAGAGAACACAAATCAGCACCAGTTTTCACTGGTCTTTAGCTTACCCACCTCCCCAAAGTTTACTAATCTCCTTCATTCCAAGATCTCTTCATTTTATGTTCTCCTCCTTTTCCTCTCCTCTTTCTCATCACTCCTACTCCTGTCTTCTCTTCTCTTTTAGAAGAAAAAAAAAAAAAACAACCCTGTAAACTCCTAATCCTTTCCTTTATCATATATACAGGTACTGTCTCCTACTTAGGTTTTGACATCTGACAACATTTATGCCTCCCTGCCCCCATGTGTCCTAAGACTGCATACAAAAGTGTTTCCAAAAAAGATACCTATCTTCCTAAAAGGTGTTTAGTGGTAAGAAAAAGAAATACATTTCCTACCCTGCAATTACTCCAGGGTTGAGATCGGGGCTGTTAACACTGCAGTGGTTGAGTCATTGACCCTTGGAGTCCATGAAACCTGGGTTTGGTATCATCCGTAGCTGTGAACAAGTTATTTATCTTCTGTAAACTTCAAAAGTAATAATATCTACTCTCAAATGTTGTGGCAATCAAATAAAGGATGTCTTTAGGGTGTCTAGCACTATGTCCGATATGTCCTAGTTATACAATAAAGAGTGCATGCTTTTTTTTTT
>NW_023237837.1:391-4256 GCF_002007445.2 Ailuropoda melanoleuca | reverse complement strand
CCCCAGACCCCTACACCCAATGTGGAATCGGGGTCCCCAGTGAAAAGCTGCTGTTCGCTGGAGGTGTTTTCCTGGACGGTCTGCTTTATTAACAATGAGAAGGGCGTTGAGTCCTCGAAAATCCTGAACCTTTTCATTCATGCTCCCTTACTCACGAGAGATGATGATCGTTGATATTTCCCTGGACTGTGTGGTGTCTCAGAGACCACTATGGGGCACTCTCGTCAGGCTTCCGCGACCACTTTCCCTCATGTTTCCCTATTCACGAAGGGTGATGATAGTGCTAAGACGGTCCCTGTACGGTGTTGTTTCTGACGGACGTGTTTTGGGCCTTTTCGTTCCATTGCCGCCAGCAGTTTTGACAGGATTTCCCCAGGGAGCAAGCATTTCATTGGAAGCGGGTTTTGGCCGAATTGTCTTTCTCAGTGCTGTGTTCGTCGTGTTTCACTCACGGTACCAAAGCACCTTGATTCCTGTTCCACCTTCCATAAGGCCGTCGTGACTTCAAGGGCTTTCCCCTCACACTTTGTTTCTTGGTTCTAAGGGCTGGATCCTCCCCAGGCCCCTACACCCAATGTGGAATCGGGGTCCCCAGTGAAAAGGCTGCTGTTCGCTGGAGGTGTTTCCCTGGACGCTCTGCTTTATTACCAATGAGAAGGGCGCTGAGTCCTCGAAAATCCTGAACCTTTTCATTCATGCTCCCTTACTCACGAGAGATGATGATCATTGATATTTCCCTGGACCGTGTGGTGTCTCAGTGACCACTATGGGGCATTCTCGTCAGGCTTCCTTGACCACTTTCCCTCATGTTTCCCTATTCATGAAGGGTGATGTTAGTGCTAAGAANATAGTGCTAAGATGGTCCCCGTACTGTGTTATTTCTGGCGGACATGTTTTTGGCCTTTTCATTCCATTGCCACCAGCAGTCTTAATAGGATTTCCCCAGGGAGCAAACATTTCTTTGGAAGCGGGTTTTCGCCGAATTGTCTTTCTCAGTGCTGTGTTCATCATGTTTCACTCACGGTACCAAAGTACCTTGATTCCTGTTCCACCTTCCATAAGGCCGTCGTTACATCAGGAGCTTTCCCCTCACACTTTGTTTCTTGGTTCTAAGGGCTGGATCCTCCCCAGGCCCCTACACCCAATGTGGAATCGGGGTCCCCAGTGAAAAGGCTGCTGTTCGCTGGAGGTGTTTCCCTGGACGCTCTGCTTTATTACCAATGAGAAGGGCGCTGAGTCCTCGAAAATCCTGAACCTTTTCATTCATGCTCCCTTACTCACGAGAGATGATGATCGTTGATATTTCCCTGGACTGTGTGGTGTCTCAGAGACCACTATGGGGCACTCTCGTCAGGCTTCCGCGACCACTTTCCCTCATGTTTCCCTATTCACGAAGGGTGATGATAGTGCTAAGACGGTCCCTGTACGGTGTTGTTTCTGACGGACGTGTTTTGGGCCTTTTCGTTCCATTGCCGCCAGCAGTTTTGACAGGATTTCCCCAGGGAGCAAGCATTTCGTTGGAAGCGGGTTTTGGCCGAATTGTCTTTCTCAGTGCTGTGTTCGTCGTGTTTCACTCACGGTACCAAAGCACCTTGATTCCTGTTCCACCTTCCATAAGGCCGTCGTGACTTCAAGGGCTTTCCACTCACACTTTGTTTCTTGGTTCTAAGGGCTGGATCCTCCCCAGGCCCCTACACCCAATGTGGAATCGGGGTCCCCAGTGAAATGGCTGCTGTTCGCCTGAGGTGTTTTCCTAGACGCTCTGGTTTATTACCAATGAGAAGGGCGCTGAGTGCTCGAAAATCCTGAACCTTTTCATTCATGCTCCCTTACTCACGAGAGATGATGATCGTTGATATTTCCCTGGACTGTGTGGCGTCTCAGAGACCACTACTAGGCACTCTCGTCAGGCTTCCGTGACAACATTCCCTCGTGTTTCCCTATTCACGAAGGGTGATGATAGTGCTAAGACGGTCCCTGTACGGTGTTGTTTCTGACGGACGTGTTTTGGGCCTTTTTGTTCCATTGCCGCCAGCAGTTTTCACAGGCTTTCCCCAGGGAGCAAGCATTTCGTTGGAAGCGGGTTTTGGCCGAATTGTCTTTCCCTGTGCTGTGTTCGTCGTGTTTCACTCACGGTACCAAAGCACCTGGATTCCTGTTCCACCTTCCATAAGGCCGTCGTGACTTCAAGGGCTTTCCCCTCACACTTTGTTTCTTGGTTCTAAGGGCTGGATCCTCCCCAGGCCCCTACACCCAATGTGGAATCGGGGTCCCCAGTGAAAAGGCTGCTGTTCGCTGGAGGTGTTTCCCTGGACGCTCTGCTTTATTACCAATGAGAAGGGCGCTGAGTCCTCGAAAATCCTGAACCTTTTCATTCATGCTCCCTTACTCACGAGAGATGATGATCATTGATATTTCCCTGGACTGTGTGGTGTCTCAGAGACCACTAGGGCACTCTCGTCAGGATTACGCGACCACATTCCCTCATGTTTCCCTATTCACGAAGGGTGATGATAGTGCTAGGAAGTTCCCTGTACATTGTTGTTTCTGACGGACGTGTTTTGGGCCTTTTCATTCCATTGCCGCCAGAAGTTTTTACAGGATTTCCCCAAGGGAGCAAACATTTCGTTGGAAGCGGGTTTTGGCCGAATTGTCTTTCTCGGTGATGTGTTCGTCGTGTTTCACTCATGGTACCAAAGCTCCTTGATTCCTGTTCCACCTTCCATAAGGCCGTCGTGACTTCAAGGGCTTTCCCCTCACACTTTGTTTCTTGGTTCTAAGGGCTGGATCCTCCCCAGGCCCCTACACCCAATGTGGAATCGGGGTCCCCAGTGAAAAGGCTGCTGTTCGCTGGAGGTGTTTTCCTGGACGCTCTGCTTTATTACCAATGAGAAGGGCGCTGAGTCCTTGAAAATCCGGAAGGTTTTCTATCATGCTCCCTTTCTCACGAGAGATGATGATCGTTGATATTTCCCTGGAATGTGTTGGGTCTCAGGGACCACTATGGGGCACTCTCGTCAGGCTTCCGCGACCACTTTCCCTCATGTTTCCCTATTCTCGAAGGGTGATGATAGTGCTAAGACGGTCATTGTACATTGTTCTTTCTGACGGACGTGTTTTTGGCCTTTTCGTTCCATTGCCACCAGCAGTTTTGACAGGATTTCCCCAGGGAGCAAGCATTTCGTTGGAAGCGGGTTTTGGCCGAATTGTCTTTCTCAGTGCTGTGTTCGTCGTGTTTCACTCACGGTACCAAAGCCCCTTGATTCCTGTTCCACCTTCCATAAGGCCGTCGTGACTTCAAGGGCTTTCCACTCACACTTTGTTTCTTGGTTCTAAGGGCTGCATCTTCCCCAGGCCCCTACACCCAATGTGGAATCGGGGTCCCCACTGAAAAGGCTGCTGTTCGCTGGGGTGTTTTCCTGGACGTTCTGCTTTATTATCAATGAGAAGGGCGCTGAATCCTCGAAACTCCTGAAACTTTTCATTCATGCTCCCTTACTCACGAGAGATGATGATCGTTGATATTTCCCTGGACTGTGTGGTGTCTCAGAGACCACTATGGGGCACTCTCGTCAGGCTTCCGCGACCACTTTCCCTCATGTTTCCCTATTCACGAAGGGTGATGATAGTGCTAAGACGGTCCCTGTACGGTGTTGTTTCTGACGGACGTGTTTTGGGCCTTTTCGTTCCATTGCCGCCAGCAGTTTTGACAGCATTTCCCCAGGGAGCAAACATTTCGTTGGAAGCGGGTTTTGGCCAAATTGTCTTTCTCAGTGCTGTATTCATCGTGTTTCACTCACGGTACCAAAGCACCTTGATTCCGGTTCCACCTTCCATAAGGCCGTCGTGACTTCAAGGGCTTTCC
>NW_023237837.1:0-197 GCF_002007445.2 Ailuropoda melanoleuca | reverse complement strand
GTTCATGCTCCCTGACTCACGAGAGATGATGATCGTTGATATTTCCCTGGACTTTGTGGTGTCTCAGAGACCACTATGGGGCACTCTCATCAGGGTTCCACGAGCACTTTCCCTCATGTTTCTCTATTCACGAAGGGTGATGATAGTGCTAAGATGGTCCCAGTACGGTGTTGTTTCTGACGGACGTGTTTTGGGCC
>NW_023237836.1:0-3769 GCF_002007445.2 Ailuropoda melanoleuca | reverse complement strand
AGCAAGAAGCAGAAAAGACTCACTAGTGATGCTTGACTTACTCCAATTGCTTGTGAATTAAAAGCAGCTGTGGACAGTAGGAGGTTGGTCTGTCCTTAAATACCATGTTAGTAACATGGAAAAAGATATTATCTTTTGCTTTGATACAGAATGTTAAGAATCATGAAAAAAAGAGCAAAAGGCTTATAAATGTTATCAAATGTTTTCAGTGAGGTAGTTATATTTTAGAGATATTTAAAATATTTTTAATCATTTATTTTCATCCTATTTATTAGTAACTTTTTTCAAACCACTTTTACATCATTGCAAATATCATCCAAATTGAAGCTTTTTTTTTTCATTTTCAAAAGATTTGAACTGTGATTAATATAGGTAGCATTATATAATTGTGTAACAATAGGGGACATTTGTGTACCACTCATCTTATAAGGTCAATATTTTCAGAAGTCAGATCTTAAAAAATATGTTTTATCATTTCAAAAAGTAATACATAACACAATTGTCTGTATTATGATTGTATTCATTACTAACATTTTGAATATCTGTTTCTTTTTTGGCAGGTGTGTGCATACAGATATTATAAATAACATTCACAGTTCAAGGAAACTGTAACATTGTTTACAAATCAAATGTTGCTCTGTTTCTGGAATAACACAGAAATAGAGGATAGCATTTTGCAAACTGAAACAAAAGAGTATTTTTAAGGGATTAATAGTAGTAGCAAGTTTTATGATTTAATAATGTGTGTTCATAAACAAAAAGTGCCATTTCAGGTCTGTTACATTTTTTTCCTCCTGAGTTGTTAAACATACTCATGAAAAATGTAACTTATCTCCTGGAACTTTTTTTATTCTGATGCAGAATATATGTGCTATGAAAATTTAGTACTCCTGGAAAGGAAAGGTAACAGTGTAATCAATAAAGAGCCTTGTGGCTGTTCACTGGCTTTAGGTTCAGTTTAGAAGAGGAAGAATCGTAGGGACTGAATTAAACTAGAGTTAGGTACCTTAGCTATGGTTAATTACGTGTTACTAACCAGCTTCCAGACCTTGGAAAATCTCTTTAAAAATCCATTTCCTCAACGAGAGTTTGACATCAGAACCTGGAATTCAAGAATTTTAAGAGTCTATAATCTAACTTCAATACTTCAAAACATCTACTTTAAAAAAAAGATTACCCATCAGAAAGCTATGTCAACAACTAAAACAAATAATCTTTGCATTTGGTGGGGGGTGGATTATGTCAATTCATCTTAGCATTTCTGTAGTTATTTAAAGTTTAATTGACAATATATGTATACACATACAGACACACATATACATATGTGTGTATGTGTATGCATGCATATATACTATGATATTGTGAATATATGTATGTAAATACTAAACACTAAGCATAAAAATACAATATTTTTGTATTTTTATGCATCATAATGTCACTAACTGGATTTCATGGGTCAGAAAATGGAAGGCAGGGACATCTGGGTGGCTCAGTTGTTAAGCGTCTGCCTTCGGCTCAGGGTGTGATCCCAGGGTCCTGGGATCAAGCCCCGCATCAGGCTCCCTGCTCCGCTGGGAGCCTGCTTCTTCCTCTCCCACTCTCCCTGCTTGTGTTCCCTCTCTCGCTGGCTGTCTCTCTGTCAAATAAATAAACAAAATCTTAAGGAAGGAAGGAAGGAAGAAGAAGAAGAAGAAGAAAAAGAAAGAAAGAAAGAAAGAAAGAAAGAAAGAAAGAAAGAAAGAAAGAAAGAAAGAAAGAAAATGGAAGGCAGAGAAGAGATTTTTTTTAAAGATTTATGAAAGCCCTGAGAGCCAAAGAGCACAGAAATTTAATAACTACTACAAACCCTAAACCAGAACTCTGAGTCATGAGCCCTGGACCCAAACCCTAGCCAGAACCCAAATTTCAAGTTTGACTCTGAACTTTAACCCCTAAGCCCTAAGTCTTAAATCCTAAACCCTAAATCATAAGCCTAAGCCCTAAACTCTAACTCTAACCATTACCCTCACCCTGGTCCTAAACCCAAACCCTGATCTAGAACTCTGACCCAAACCTGAACCTGAACCCAAACCCAAACCCTTAGNAACCCAAACCCAAACCCTTAACCACACTTTGTTTATGCATTCACCATTGACATTTGCATGGTTTCTACCTTTTGATTTTTGTGAACATTGTTAGGGTTGGGGGTTAGGGTTAGGGTCTTGGATTGGGGTCAGGGCCAGGCTTGAGATCAAATTCAGGTCAGAGGTGGGTCTGCATTAGGGTCAGGGCCAGGGTCATGTTCNGGTCATGTTCAGCGCCACTGTTTGGGTCAGCGACTGTTGTCATTCCATATTGTTTCCAATTAATTGTTTCTTAACTATTTTTGGAGAAGTTGGGGGATATTGGGCTCCATTCTGCTTGAATTTCCAACATTAAATGGACTCAGCTGGACCCAGGGAGGGAGCAGGTGCTTCCACTGAACGCTGAGCGCACCTGGTCCTGCACTGCCCCCACCGCCTGCAGAGGGCATGGGACCCCAGCTCCTGCCCCAAATCAGGCATGCACAGACACTGTGACAGGAGCCTGGCTTAGTGTTGGTGCATAGCCTGCTCTCTCCACCACAGCTGTGATGAACATTCCTGAAAATACATCTGTGAAAAACCGAGTGAGAGTTTCCAGGGGTGAGTCTGAGGAGGAGCGTGCTAGGTGATGGGTGCTCCTGTGACCTGGGATGGGCGCTGCTCACTCTTCTCCTGGACAGGGATGCCCGTCACCCTTCTCTCCAGGGGACCTGTGGGGGACATTCTCCCCAGGGCTGCTGGTCCCCGGACCAGATACCTTTTCGTCTGAACGTGACCAGTGCTTCCTCCATAGGGTTTCCTTTGCCGGAGCCCTTCCCTGGGAGCTCCCACATCTCTGACACATACTCCCCACATGCCTGTCCTCCCCCTTNTGCCTATCCTCCCCCTTGGACTTGCATGTGTTTGGTCTCTGTCCCTGTGGAACCCAGTGACTTGGAGCACGGTTTGGACCAGAGGCAGGGGAAACCTTTCTCTGGCCTTGGGTTGTGAGCAATGCTTTTGCCCTTTGTGGTGTGTCTACTAGCTTTCTGCATTTCCCTGGTTTCTGTGTGGGTCACAGGAAGAGCCAGCTGTTTCCTGTCTGAGGTCAGGCCGTGGTGTCCCAGCAGGAACAGGGGTCTCGGCCCTGAGATTGTGCCCATAATTCCTAAAGTGGTCTCTATGATCATGTCTGATCTGTAATCCATCAGGGATTTCAGTATCGAATAAGGGAAATGCTGTGTCAAATAAACACAGAAAAAAAGAGTCTCCTTTGAAAATAGGTGGGCAGACATGAAGGTACCTATTGTGTGATTCTACTTACAGAAACATGTGGAACAGGTGNCTTACAGAAACATCTGGAACAGGTAAAGAGACAGAGAGAGCAGCTTAGGGGTTTTGAGGGTGTGGCCTGGGGGAGAAATGGGCAGGGAGGGCTTCTGGTTCAGGGACTCCTTTGGGGAAGGGGATATTCCACAGCAATGTGTTCTGGTGGGGTGGCACAACATTGTGAATATACTTAATATGCATGACGTGTTCAATTGCAAACAAGTAATTTTATTTAAAACAAATAATAAACAGTATACAGAACATGAAAAAATAAAGTAAGAGTCAATATGTGCCAGAGAGAAAGAACATAGGGGGAGGGGATGAAAAATTCTGGTGGGACTTCGGGTTCCGGTGAAGGAACTAAGGGTAATTGCACAAGGAGCCCTCCCTGCAGGGCT
>NW_023237835.1:0-1121 GCF_002007445.2 Ailuropoda melanoleuca | reverse complement strand
GGGGGGGTGCCTGTCTGGCTCATTCAGTAGAGATCATGTGGCTCTTGATCTCAGGGTTGTGAGTTCCAGCCCCAGGTTGGGTATAGACATTAATTAAAAAAAAAATTTAAAAAGCCTACGTGTAAAGGGTAAGATGGCTGGGGCGACACCAAAGGCTTGGAGTAAAGACACGAGCAGCACCATTCTCAGGAGCTTGGGAGGCTCAGTCTCAGGGACAGTGGGACAAAAACACCTGAATATCAACATGAAAGAGAAACTGAGTCCAGCTAGGGCAGGGCCCAGTGTCCTACTGTATACTCACTAGTTAAACCGACAGCAGAGACCGGGCCCACGCGCTGGCCACCGTGAAAGCCATACAGGTTCATCTTGTATTTGCGACTGGGCTCCAGGCCTGAGACGGTGACCTGGTCCTCATTCCCTGGCACTCTCACCGCCTTGGGCTGCCCGTCCCCGTTCTTGTACTGGACCAGGAAATGGTCAAATTGGCCCTCAGGGACTGTCCAGGACAGGTGCAGGGAGTCAGGGGTGGCGTTGGTCACGGTCAGCTCTCCCAAGTGTGGCTTCGGAAGAGTGTTGGTAGGGGGCTCCCCTTCGGGGTCTGGGAATAGATGCAAACAGAACCTTTCCTATTGCTAGAAGAAGTAGTTGAGGCCCTGGCTCTCCTGGATTCAGACCAGAAGGTGGGCCAGCTCTGTAGGCCTAACTTAAGATCCATTTCTGCTTATCATCACTCTTTTTGTGGTCCTTCATGGCCTGTCAAACTTACCAGGAAGCCTCCTACCCCAGGGCCTTTGCACTGACTATTCCCTTTGTGTGAATGTTCTGACCCTGGATGTCTGCATGGCTCACGTCCACACTTCCTTTAAGTCTTTGTTCCAATGTTACCTCTTCAGGGCCAATCATGACCACCCTATCTAAAATTCCAGTTCTCCCAACTGCAATGTTTTCTCCTTCTTTTGGACCTGATCCCAGCAACAAATTAGAAAACAACACTTATGAGACAACCAGGAAACTAACATTACCTATACTTAATGATATTAATGAATGGCCGTTGATTTTTAAAGGTAAAATAATGGTGTTGTGGCTATTTTTAAATACTTTTTTTTTTTTTTTTTTTAGGG
>NW_023237834.1:0-1121 GCF_002007445.2 Ailuropoda melanoleuca | reverse complement strand
TAGTAAGGAGGGCACGTATTGCATGGTGCACTGGGTGTTACACGCAACTAATGAATCATAGAACTTTACATTGGAAACCAGGATGTACTGTATGGTGACTAACATAATATAATAAAAAACATTAAAAATAAAATAAAATAAAATGCTCCCAAAGGGTAACTAACTTTTGGAATTCCTCAGAGAACCAGCTTAAGCCTTCTGTTGATATTGTATCACTGCACAACTTCTGCCTGATCTTGCTCTCTTATCCTCCCATCACTTCCCCAGATGTTGATTACCCCCTAATAAACTTTACACACCAATATCCATAATCTTAGTCACAACCACGTACAAAATTCCTTTTCAAAGATTCCTTCCTTACAAGACTTCTACAACTTTCCTTTCTACATTTATTCTGATTTTTCCTACATTTTCCCTCTTTATTTATTTATTTTTAGATTTATTCATTTGAGAGAGAGCAAGAGAGCACACAGGTGGAGGGGCAGAGGGAGGGGGAGAGAGAGAATCTCAAACAGACTGCCTGCTGAACATGGAGCTGATGGGAGGCTTGATCATAACCCTGAGCTCATGACCTGAGCAGAAATCAAGAGTTGGACACTTAACCTACTGCAACACCGTTGCTCCATTTTCCCTCTTTAAGTAACTGATGTCAATTCCTTGCATACAGAAATGTTTCCCCTATAATTTACAGTAGTCTTAACTACAATTATTAAAATTTAAATTTCTTTATTTGTTCTTAGATTACCCATAAAACTTCATGAGACCTTAAAGTTCTTATGTTTTATTGTTCCTTTTTTCTGAAAAATTTTACAATGGAGAGGACATGAACTTTTTGCCTTTCAGTAAACACAGGCAGAATAAAAGTTTTACATTTAATGCTGATAATTCTAAAGACATATCTACTTAATTAAACCAACCCTAAATTAGTTTTAATATTGAATATTTTCCAAGGTCATGTAAACTTGTAAAGCATTTGGATTTCTATTTGAGCTTTAGAATGTCAAATTCTTATAAGAACTTACCTTTAGGGGCGCCTGGGTGGCACAGCGGTTAAGCGTTTGCCTTCGGCTCAGGGCATGGTCCCAGCGTTCTGGGATCGAGCCCCACATCAGGCTCCTGTG
>NW_023237833.1:0-1121 GCF_002007445.2 Ailuropoda melanoleuca | reverse complement strand
ATCTATCTATCTGTCATCTATCTATCTATCATCTATCTATCATTTCTATATTTATATCTGTATGTGTGTGTACCTGTGTGTGGGTATGAGTGTACATGTGTGTGTGCTTCTCACTAGTCTTTCCCTACATATTGTTTGATTGTAACTTTCTGAAGCTGCAACATCTAGAGTTCAATAGGGCATTCCATAATTTTAATATTCTTTTTTTTTCTGTTTTTATGGAAGCCTGTACCTCCCATTCCCCTTTACCCATTTTGCCCCCAGCCCACAGTCACCACTTTGTTTTCTGCATTTATAGGTCTGTTTCTGCTTTGTTCATTTGTGTCCTTGGATCAGACACAAAAGAATTTATTACTCAGAGTATCAGCATTTTAACCAGTTTATGAACCTCAGTTCCCACAGAGTAGCTCAAATATATCCAAATGACACCCGTACACACAGTGACTGTGTTAAGGGGAAGAAACCCTGAGCTTAAGAAACCTGAATTTTTTATAATGGGCAGCAAGTATGCCCACACTTTTCACCAGATGTAAATATTACCTTAATTAAACTGAACAGTATTTACTTCAGAAAGTGGCATCTTTATCCTCCCAACCTGTAAGCAGACCTTCCCTTTGCTTTAGAGAGATTCTCTTCTCCAAGACTATACACTAAAAATAAAATAAAATAAATCTTCAAAACAATACCAAAAGAAAGAGCAGTCACTGCTTTATTCATAAGGCATGCAGAAATCTAAGAGATATGGAAAATCATCTCCCAATAATCTGCATGTTACTTTCCTGAGCAAGGCCTGCTCTTTTCCCAACATAACATGCTGTTTTGATGTATATATTATCTTATCACTCTTCAAGTATTGGTTAAAATATTTTACAAAAATACTTATATTGTTTAATCCCACTTTTCCAAAGTTCAACAGGTCATAAAATAACATGATTGAGGGGGAAGTATATGAGATAAAACAATAAAGAACAAAACCACAGACAAAAATTTCGAGGTATATGGGGCGCCTGGGTGGCACAGCGGTTAAGCGTCTGCCTTCAGCTCAGGGCTTGATCCCAGGGTCCTGGGATCGAGCCCCACATCAGGCTCCTCTGCTATGAGCCTGCTTCTTCCTCTCCCAC
>NW_023237832.1:0-1121 GCF_002007445.2 Ailuropoda melanoleuca | reverse complement strand
GTGTACATGTATATATACATATATACATATGTGTGTATACACACACATACAAATGTATAACTGAAGCATAATCAACATGGTGTTATCCAGTTACAAGTGTCCAATATAATGACTCAACAAGTTTATACATTGTCAGTGCTCATCACAATAAGAGTACTATAAATCCCCTTTATCTATTTCACTCATCGCCCTCAGCCACCTCCCATCTGGCAACCACCAGTTCTTTGTATGTAACAGTTTATTTTTTGTTTGTCTCTTTTTTCTTTGTTTTGTTCTTAAATTCCACGTATGGGTGAAATCACATGGTATTTGTCTTTCTCTTTCGACTTACTTCACTTATGCTCTAGGTTGATCTGTTATTGCAAATGGCAAGTTCTTGTTCTTTTTATGGCCGAGTAGTATTTCATTGTACATATACACCACATCTTCTTTATCCATTCATCTATGGATGGGCATTTGGGTTGCTTCCATATCTTGGCTATTGTAAATAATGCTGCAATAAACATAGGGTTGCATATATCTTTTTGAATTAGGGTTCTCATTTTCTTTGCAAAAATACATAGTAGTGAAATTACTGAGTCATGTGGTAAGTCAATTTTTAATTTTTTGGAGCAAACTCCATGCTGTTTTCCACAGTGGCTGAACCAATTTTCCTTCCCACCAACAGTGCGTGAGGGTTCCTTTTTCTCCAACATTTGTTATTTACTGTCTTTTTTTTTATTCTAGCCATTCTGACAGTGTACTAATACCCCACCGTGGTTTGGATTTGCATTTCCCTGATGAGTGATGTTGTGGATCTTTTCATGTGCCTGTTGGCCATTCATCTGTCTTCTTTGGGGGGGAAAAAAGTCCATTCAGGTCCTTTGCCTATTTTTAATTGGATTATTTTTTTATTTATTTGTTTTTGGTGTTGAGTTGTAGAATTTTTTTAAGTTCTTTATATAATTTGGATAGTAACTGCTTATTGGATATATTCTTTGCAAAAATGTCCTCCCATTCAATAGGTTTCTTGTAATTTTGTTGATAGCTTATTAAACTGTTTTTATTAATTTTATTATATACACAATATATAAAATATTGTATTATATATACAAAATATTATATATATAAAATATATACAT
>NW_023237831.1:0-1121 GCF_002007445.2 Ailuropoda melanoleuca | reverse complement strand
GAGCCGAAGGCAGACGCTTAACCGCTGTGCCACCCAGGCGCCCCACCATGAAGGTTATTATTGAAGCAATAGGACTGGATGAGATGATGTAAGAAGAATATATATCTTTAGAAGAGGGGACTAAGGTAGAAACCTAGGGATCCCAATATTTTAGAGTAGGCAGATAAGAATACTAAGAATGGATGTTCAAAGAAGTAAAAGGCAATATAAAGAGGCAATGTGGCTTTAGTAGTTAAGAGCATGGACTCTGGAGTCAGTTCAAATCCCAGCTGTTATAAAGCTACATGACCATGAGAAAAATTACTTAATCTTTCTGTGCCTGTTCTCTCTTCTGTAAAATGCAGTAAAAAATACTAGCTCTTGCCTGATGAAAGACAATCACGATAGCTCTGGAGGCTCATTCACCCCCCAATCTCCTGTCCTCTCAAACTTTTAGTAGCAAAGACGACAGCTGGATCAACAAGTTTGAGTTAGCTCAACAGAGGAACAGAAAGATTCCCCCTAACAAGGCCACTTCATCTACAAAGAAGTTTCCAGTAGTACATAGCTACACAGATATTCCGTACCTGACCTCAGTAATAAGTACGTAGATTATGGAGGCAGGGTTTCTTTCCACTGGAACTTTGGATACAATGTGTGCAGACTATGCCGAAGCTATCGGATAAAAGTTTGAGGGATTGTGTGTACTCTCCCACTACCGGCTCTGTAAACTTTTCCTCAATAAACTATTTCACATCTATGTGATATGGTACTACAGTGCTGTGCTGCATGACCTCCTTGAAAGATATTTCCTCATAGTTGTTCCTCTATTTGTTCCTCATTACAAATATAATAATACTTGTAAAGAGTTTACAAATCTGCCTGGACATAGTAAGCGTTATGTAAAGGTTAGCTATTTTTTTATAATAATTTTTGTTATGTTAGTCACCATACAGTATACCCATAGTTTTTTATGTAGTGTTCCATGATTATTTGCATGTAACACCCACTGCACCATGCAATATGTGCCCTCCTTAATACTCATCACCAGCCTATCCCAGTCCCCCATCATCCTCCCCTCTGAAGCCCTCAGTTTGTTTCTCAGAGTCCATAGTCTCTCATGGTTCATTCCCCCTTCTGTT
>NW_023237830.1:0-1121 GCF_002007445.2 Ailuropoda melanoleuca | reverse complement strand
ATACAGGGTGAATTGAACCAAAAATAAGAATAATGAGAGCCAGGTTTGCCATTGCCAGAAATGAGAGCTGCAAATATGGGAAGAGTTGCAAATATGAAAAATATAAAACCTGTGGTTTGGGGTTCGAATGCTATCAGTGAAAACTGATGGTTTTTAATGCGGAAGTAACTGTTTATATATATATATATATATATATATATAATGCATGCTTCCCAGTTCTATCTGGAAATACCAATAATTATGAGCATACCTATGACCCAGATGTTGATTTCTATCAAACATTATTCATGAAAAGAACTGGAATTTCATGAGGAAATAAATGACTGCTTCTGGGACTGGAGAGGGAAAGCATAAGATGAGCCTGGAACATTATTTTGTGTCAGAAAGTAAGGATGTCTCAGAGGATAATGGGGGTCATCATGGCAAAAGGACACAGAAGATAACTTCAAGAGGTTCTCACTGACCAAACTGGGACAAAATTGATAATAATAGATCATAATCAATGGAATAAAATAAGAATCCATGGGTCCGCACTAATATAAATAGATTTTCCTTCATGTAATGTCAAATAATAAGTATAAAATAATAGAAGTAGAAAAATCACAAACAGCAATCATAATAAATAATTAAGAAATAATTTCTTAATAAGAAATATCACTGGATGCTAAAACATTGAAAAAAAGAAAAAACTTGTCACAGGCATATACTCAAGCTTGATTTTCCCATTTGCTCTGGAGAAATGAGAAAGTGCATTCATCAGGTTAGGTTCATTGGGTTGGGTCAGCCAAATTTTCCCAATGACAGTGTCTACCGCTGCCCAGAGATTTTTGTTCTTTCTCTAAGTGAAGAAGTTAATATATCAGGAACTCTCCCATATTTGTAGAAAAAACTCCAACTCTATGTGACTAAACATCTTCCAGGCTTAAATTTAAAAGCTTAAAAATTATTGGGAATTGATTCATGCAACAGAAAAATATTTTTAATGATTTTTACATTTTTGTTATTTTGAATGCTAAAATCCATTAGGTAACCGATTTGAAAACAACTGGAAAACACAGTTTTTTAAAAACCTCAACTAAGTTTTCTCTCATTTCCTCCCCCACTTTCATGGGCATATATTA
>NW_023237829.1:0-1121 GCF_002007445.2 Ailuropoda melanoleuca | reverse complement strand
GTGCTCCCAGGACCATGGGAGGTAGTTATAGACATCTCCAGTCCAGCTCACAAGTTTATATCTTCCCATGACTTGTGTAAGTCACAAAAATACTTTCTCCCATCAAAGAAAATATCCCAATGCCTTCCAGTTCCAGTTTCTACCATATCAATACAAGAAACTACATGTCTCTTACCTAACACCAATAGCTCAATCTGATTCCAGATTCCAACCATTTGTGACCATCTCAAGTAGTGTAAGATTTACCAGGAAAAGGAAGAGGAGTGACCTCTGCCCTCAGCATGGTTTTGGAGGTTTCCATGTTTATTTGTCTTATGACACATAACATGTTCCTATGAACACTTGAAAGGTTTTCTGGATCTGGGCTTTACTGAATATCTTGGCATCAAGGGTAGGATGTTAGTCCTCCCTCCTTAACAGAAATAATATATCCAGAATTACACAAATACTACTTAACAACAGAAAACAGTAATGGTTTTCTAAAATAAAATGGAGTACAGCTTACTGTTACAGCTCTTTTAAATAGATATGCTAAGAAAAATAATGATCATTATCATTTTTGAGTACTTACCACATATCAGGGACCAGGCTCAACTCCTACAAGCATTATTTCATTTAAACCTTTTAAATACCCTTTGAGATATTTATTATTAGACCCATTTTACAGATGAGGAAACTGAAGCTTAAGAGACTAGGTGACTCACCCAATGTCACAGAGTTAACAAGTGGGAGAAAATGGATATAAGTCCAGATAGCCTGAATCAAGAGACAGTGTGCTTAACCATAGTGTAGAATAATGATGTGCTATTATAGAATCTGACCTTAGGTTTTCAATAACCAAACCTGAGATGATTCCAGATCTGAAACATGTAGGTGGAAATACAGAGTAGTTTCAATTCTAACTGAAGACTCTTTCAAAAATTTCCAACTTATATTAAATTGAAATGAGCCTCTTGGTAACTTCTGTTGTCCATTTGCAATCTCTGGAATCAATAGAACAAGGTCAGAGTCTGCTTATGTCAGCTATTTGAAGCCAATGAGCAGTCTCCTTATTCCCACCTTGACCAATGACTCCTCTATTAACTCATCACCTTCTCTCCTTCAGGTAAATATGCTCAGTT
>NW_023237828.1:0-1121 GCF_002007445.2 Ailuropoda melanoleuca | reverse complement strand
CTATTTTGTATTTGGCAACAGACAAGGAGCTTTGGGAACTGTAGAAGTATAAAACATGGCCCCTGCTTTCACGGATCTTTCCACCTGGGTGAAAAGTTCTGGGATCTGCAAGCCAATGTTTAAATTATCATGAGAAGGGCCAAAATAAGTATGAAAAACAAAACAAAACAAAAAATAAGTGTGAAGACCCGAAGCTGGGTGACAATCAGGAAAAGGGTAGACCAGCGTGGGTCTGGTGTACCAGACTGGGTTGTGGATTACATTATTAACTATATTAAAGTGAGCTCTTCTGGGTGAAATGAGAGTGGAAAACCCAACGCCTCAGATTGGAGTATCAGGGACAATTCTCAAAGGAGTCAGGAACATTGATTCGAACATTAACGATGCTCTTGTCTTCAGGACCCACTGAGACCTGTATGATACCTCGGGGAGGAGGTAACTCAGGAAGCACAGCTTTTCATTTCCCTGTCATCCCTGATGGGCAGAAAGACAAGCAGAGCAGCTGCCCGAGGAGTAGAGGGAAAGCCACGCTCTCCTGAGCGACCCCATTTTAGGCACACTTATGCTTTCTTCTTGGGGCAGACATGGGGGGGCCCCCTGTTAATGGGGCCCATGCACTCAGGGCATCACTCCCTGGAGGAGCCCAGGGAGAACGGTTAAAGGGGCAGACTCCCTTAACCCCCGAAAGGCGCCCAGACCATTTAATTAGTGTCCCCGGGCTTGTTACATCTGCCACTGTTTCCCCCCAAGGGATACAGTCGGGCCTCACTTGTGCTGACTGTTATCTTTCAAGAGCTCAGAGAAGAGTGCTTTTTCAGTAACCTCATCAAAGGATAAGCTAGGATTCAGATAAGCTTTTCAAGGAGGAAGTCAGGGTTATAATTTTCAGAGACTTCTGAATGTCACCTCCAATTTTCGACTCTTCAGTTCAAATGCCAGTTTGGGGGAGCCGGGCAGCCTCAGATATTGAAATGGCAACCTCTGACCTCAGTCCTTCTGCATCCCTGGTCATCTTAGAGCCTGGCAGATCCAAGAGTTGAAAGTGCTGGAGATGTCTGACTTTATAATAATTCTGCTTCTCAGAAGTGCAAATTACGCAGGAATTGGTGCTAAACTCTCCA
>NW_023237827.1:431-1019 GCF_002007445.2 Ailuropoda melanoleuca | reverse complement strand
ACAGACAAGAGACAATAAAAGGGAACAACAGAAGGAAAGGGAGAGGCAAGAAGGAAAAAACTAACAAAAAAACCTAACAGTGCCCCTTTGCAGGGTCCAGCAACTGCCCCAAAGCAGAGTGGTTTATTCTTTTCCATAAGCTGGAAAGATAGCCTGGCTACCCTGCTAAGGTCCTGTTCTGCTGCTATACAACTAGCTATTTGCNATACAACTAGCTATTTGGCCTTGACACTTGGTTTGCTTCCTCATCTACCAAATGGGAATATTAACACCTACCTTACTAGCCTCACTGGGTTGTAGTGAAAGTGAAGCGAGATAGTAAGTATGAAAGGACTTTGAAAAGTTATCAGTTGCTAAGATCATCTATAAGAAATAATTAACTTGAACATCTTTTCCAGAAAAAAACTATTAAAACTGAAAAAAAAATTCAATCGGTATAGGTTTTCTCTTAATTTTCGAATAAGAACATTCGACGGGAAGTGTAGAGACAAGAGAGGGATTAGATCTCCTCATCCTTCACAAGCCCCAACCCCGGCACTCCCCCACCCTCCTCACCTGCCTGAGAATGGTCAGCAACCACGAAAGGAC
>NW_023237827.1:0-160 GCF_002007445.2 Ailuropoda melanoleuca | reverse complement strand
TCGGCCACAAGGGCCCGACTAGAAATGTGGTCGCGACACGGCAATGACTTCCGGTGGAAGGAGAAGTCGGTTCCGGGTTTTGGCTGAGCGCGGGCGAGGAGTAGGTGATAAAGACTGTATGAAGTTTGGTAAATTTGTTATCGAGTAAAGCCAGGAGAGG
>NW_023237826.1:0-1121 GCF_002007445.2 Ailuropoda melanoleuca | reverse complement strand
TCAAAAAAACAAAACAAAACAAAAAACTTAATTGCTAAAAATATGCTAACCATCATCTGAGCTTTCACTGAATCATACTGTTTTTGCTGGTGGAGAATCTTGCCTCAGTGCTGATGGCTGCTGACTGATCAGGGTGCTGGTTGCCGAAGGTTAGGATGGCTGTGGCAATTTATTAAAATAATACAACAGCAAAGTTTGCCACATGGATTGACTCTCCTTTTCATGGACAATTTCTGTGATACTGTTTGACAGCATTTTAGCCAAAATAGAACTTCTTTCAAAATTGGAGTAATCCTCTCAAACCGTGCTGCTGCTTTACCAGCCAAGTTTATGTTACATTCTAAATCCTCTGTTGTCATTTCAGCAATCTTCACAGCATCTTTACCAGTAGATTCCATGTCAAAAAACCACTTTTGTTGCTCATCTATAAGAAGCAACTCCTCATCTGTTAAGGTTTTTCCCTGAGATTGCATCAATCCCATCCCCTCTTCAGATAGCACTTCTAATTCTAGTTCTCTTGCTGTTTCTACCACATCTGCAGTTACTTCCACCCTGAAGTCTTGAGCTCCTCGCAGTCATCCACTAGGGTTGGAATTGTGACCTCTTCCTATACATTTCAAATGTTCTTAATGGCATCTAAAATGGTGACTCCTTCCCAGGTTTTCAATTTACCTTGCCCAAATCATCAGAGGAGCCATTACCTACAACAGCTACAGCCTTACAAAATGTATTTCTGAAATAATAAGACTTGAAAGTCTAAATGATTCCTTGATCCATGGACAACAGAATGGATGTTGTGTTAGCAGGCACGAAAACAACATTCATCTCACTGTGTCTCTTCATCAGAGCTCTTGGGTGACCCAGAGCATTGTCAGAGAGCAGTAATATTTTTAAAAGTTTCCTTTTTTCTGAGCAGTAGGTCTCAACAGTTGGCTTAAAATATTCAGTAAACCTTGTTGTAAATAGATGTGCTGTCATCTAGGCTTTGTTGTTCCATTTACAGAATACAGACGGAATAGATTTGGCATAATTTTTAAGGGCCCTAGAATTTTCAGAATAGTAAATGAGCATTGGCTTCCACTTAAAGTCACCAGCCCCTAACAAAGATGTCAGCCTATTTT
>NW_023237825.1:0-3018 GCF_002007445.2 Ailuropoda melanoleuca | reverse complement strand
AACAATGAACCATATTGGCGAGTGTTCACCTGCAGCTAAGGGAGAACCTGGCGAACATGAGCTTAAAAGAACAGAAGTTTTGGTCTCTCCGAAAGTCTGCAGGCTGATTTGTTCAGGGCCTGTGTTTCTAGGACTCTCTTGGTCTTTTCCTGGTGCTTACGGGCTCAGGGTGGAAAANCTTACGGGCTCAGGGTGGAAACGCTGCCTCCACACCTCTAGGCCTCACACTGAGGTTCCAGGCAGACAGGAGGACAAAGGGCAGGGACAAAGGGCCTAGCATTTGCTTCCATGTGCTTGATCAGGAGAGCAAAGCCTCGTCCAGAAGCTCCGCTCAGCAGACGTGGGCTCACACCTCTGGGGCCAGAGCTGGGTCACAGGGCTGCCCAGCTGCAAGGGTGCCCGGGCAAACTGGAACTTTGGTTTTTCAGCCGTCGCAGAGGAGGGGCAACTGGTCTAGCGTCTGCCACATACTTTCTGCCATCTGCATCCTCTTTATGACCATATAATGCCTAGTGAGTCCAACAGTGAGGTGTTAAAGAATTGGCCATGAAATTTTTGAGATGCTCTGCTCAATTGCTGGGAAGTTCCTAGGGTCTTTGACAAGGGAAAGATCACGAGTCCTTTCCTCCCTTCGTGGTGGCCAGGAGTTGTCTTAGGGCCCTCTCCCTGTCCTTAGTTCAGTCCAGCCCCTCCACTGTAAGTTTTGTCAAGTTATAGGAACATTTTTACTTTCTGTTTTCTTCCCTCTACCTTTGACTTCTTCCATGGGAGATACATAAAAGGTCCTAATCAGTCCTACACCTACCTCAAGTCAGAAAAAAGAAAACTGTATTTGAAGCATGAAAGTAAGTGAAATAAACAACTGTTACATTGAATACCTAAAGCCTTTGAAAGTACCCAGAAGTCATTTTATATTTTTTGCAGAGGGCCCCGTCTAGGGCAAAGAAGGGAACGCTCATGTGTTTGAATGAAGGAAACAACCGAGCAAGTACCTTGTGTTGCATAGCTCTTTTTGTATTTAATCCTCTCCTAAGTCTATGAAAAAAAATTGGGTCCATTTCACAGATTTGGCAACTAATGCTGAGGGAGAAGCTTTGTAATTTCTCCAAGGCTACCCAACTGACAGGGCCAGTATTAAACTCTGGAAACTCAAAAATACACACTCCCCTTCCACCCTCCAGTTTTCCTTGTTCTCTCCTATCTGTACTTCATTTGTCTTTAAACTTGCTTTCCCACAATTATGCACATTAAATCTCAATTAAAAAAAAACAACCAACAACTATCTTCTTCAAATTGGTTATTTCTCTTTATTTGCTAGTGACTCCCAAGGTCCAAACATGCGGCTTCAGCTGTGTATACCCTAGAATTCAAACATGGCTAGACATGTCTAGAAGCCTATGGAAGGATTCTAGCAGGGGCTACTTAATTACCTGGATTAACTGTCAGTCTTCTGGGAAAGACCTACTCTGAGGAGAAGAGAGAGTGGAGGAGTGCAAGTTTACTTAAAAGTGCCACAGAGTAGGGGTAAATCTGACTCGAGTACAATGTAATTTATTTAGCCTGTCCTCTGACCCAATCGGGGGGACTCCTGGAGCCAGGAGGTTGCCGGTGAAAGAGCTACAGACTTCTTCACTAGGATTTTCATGGGTCAGTGAGTGTCCATGCCAGGTCAGCCGATTCCGCAGCACCAGCCCAGACAGTTGATAGCCTGGGCGCCTGTGGGGGTGACTCACCAGGGCCTGGGTGCAGGCCTTGGGGTCCTCAGCAGGGCCAGGTCTTGTCTTGCAGGGATTTGGAGTTGAAAGGGTAGACGTTCATTGCCTTTGTTTGGGCTGTCATAACAAAATGGACTGGGTAGCTTATAAACAGTATAAATTTATTTCTTACAGTTCTGAAGGCTGAACGTTCAAGATTAGGGTGCCAGCGTGGTTGAATTCTGGCAGAAGCCCTCTGCTGGTTGCAGACTGCAGATTCCTGGCTGTGTCCTCACGTGGTAGAAAACGGCAGGGATATTCTTGGATCTCTTTCGTAAGGACACTAATCCCAGTCTTGAGGGTTCTGTCCTCCTAAACTAATCACCTTCCATAGACCCCCACCTTGTAATACCATCACCTTGGAGTTAGGTTTCAACGTATGAATTTTGAGGGGAAACAGAGACCATTTATTGATGCAGGGCCCCTTAAAAAGCTTGTTTCAGAGCTTCTGGAAATATTGGGGGAAGTGGATGGGGGTGGTAGAATCCCATGGTAGCGGCTGGAAGCAGAGTCAGGGAAGCAGTGGTATATTGGCTTCGTTCTCAGTGGCCCTCAGTTTGCAGATATATCAACAATTTAATTAAAACATTTGGGCCAAACAAAATACTACATTATGCACTTGGAGTTTTTAAAATTAACTGACAATAGCATTTATGTAAACATATAGTCCCACACAACTTTCTTCTTCAGTGTCATTGGCAATGTTAGAAACAAAGCCTCTTTCACATTCAGGGTCTACAGATTGTTCTGAATTATTTAGACAATTTACAGTTACATGTAGCGTCCTACACACACTGCTTTTTCAAATCATACAGCATTAGCATTCATGGAGAAATACTGGCGTTTGATCTACATTCTTTTGTGGCTAAACTCCAGTTACATTTGTTCCGAAATTAAATTACCAACTCAGTTTGATCTCTAGAACATCACCTGGAAATCTTTGATGGTCAGGGCTGGAGTGATAATTCTTTAATCATCCATTCAGTTAATATTTACTGACGGCCTCCTGCATTGCCAGTCTCTGCGCTTACAGAACCAACATTGTGGAGAGAGATGAGCGTGAAGTCAAGTACACAGATAAATAAATCAAATTTTAATAAATTTAGACAGTAGAACTTCAGCTAAGGTGGTTAGAGAGGACTCTTCATGGTAGATCATCCTAAATGACGAGACAACCAACACCGCTGAGAGTCAGGACGAAGGCTTTCTGTCACGCTGGCCCTTCCGTGTGTGAAGATCCTGTCTATTCGTTAACAACTGTGTA
>NW_023237824.1:0-1121 GCF_002007445.2 Ailuropoda melanoleuca | reverse complement strand
GTAATGGAAATGGTTTTGTGACTTTGTTATGTGGGCACTTTTTCTGTGGACTTTGAACAGATTTAGATCCTTTGTGTTTAGATGATTTCGACTTTTTCTTGGCAAGTATGGATTTCCCTTTTTTTGGTTGTTTTACAGTTTTGCCTGCTGCAGAGGGTGGTCTTTTTTTTCCTTTGAGGGATTTAAGTTGATTTACACCTTTCTTAGGACGTTTAGACTGTCTCTTTTTGGATTTACTTAGCCTCTTCTTTGCTGTTAGAGAGGTGGGCTGTCTTTTTTTAGATGGTTTTACAGATTTACTCTTTGCAAGAACTGTTTTCACAGTTTTTTTACCTGCTGTGGACCCTTTCTGTGTAGATTTCTTTTGAATTTTCTTCTTGGCTGGAGATCTTTTTGGTTCGGCTTTAGCAGATTTAGACCCATTGAATAGTTTTCTAGCAGCTGGTTTAGGTTTTTGTAGGTTTTTCTTTTTGGCCAGAGTTTTTCCGAGAGCTGGAGATTTGCCTTCTTTTGTTTGATTTGACTGTTTCCTGGCAGTTTTAGACAAGGAGCTGTTCAATTGATTTGGTCTTTTCTTTGAGGCTGGTTGTGTTTTTAGTACTGATTTCAGTGCTTTAGGTTGATTCACTTGTTTCTTGGCAGGTGAAGTAAAGTTTTTGGATTTCTTTGACGCTGTATTTTTGGCTTTAGATATTTTCCTTTTTGTTGCAACTTTTCTTGGCTGATTGAGCTTTTTCTTGGCAGATGTAGATGCTGTCTTTTTAGATGTAGTTAGGTTTTTCTTTTTGACTTTTGAAACTGCTCTTGTTGCTGTTGCCTTAGCTGGCCCTTTTTTGATTGGAGTTAACTGTTTATTTTTTCGTTTCTTTAGAGTTTTCTTTTTGGCTGAACTTTTTTTGGGAACTGCTTTAACTGCTTTTGCCTGATTCTGTTTTTTCTTGGCAGGTGATGGCAGAGTCTTGCGAGATTTAGTTGATCTTTTCTTTGGAGCTGAAGAAGTTTTGGGGGAACCTTTTATTGTTATGGACTTAGATTGTGTTTTGGATATAGACAAGGTTAGTTTATCAGTATTTTGATATTTCTTCTTAGTTACTTTTTTTGGGGGAGCTGATTTAGTTGTG
>NW_023237823.1:0-1121 GCF_002007445.2 Ailuropoda melanoleuca | reverse complement strand
CTCCCACTTCCCCTGCTTGTGTTCCCTCTCTCCCTGGCTGTCTCTCTCTCTGTCAAATAAATAAATAAAATTTAAAAAAAAAATCTAGTCTCTGCTTCCCAATTTAAGGTATTTTATTACCTTGGTTAATAAAATCAAGTTTCTAAGCCAGAAATCAGGGGTCCGATTGGGTGAGCCCATCACTCACTGGCTGCTGTTTAATGACCAAGGTTTGTCTCAGATCAGCCACAAATCCCTGGACAAGGAACCACGCGGGCATACCCTGTTCCTCCCCGAGCTCTCTTCCCATCGGGGCTTCCAGAAGGCAATGTCTGGGTCTTATCTGTCTTGTCTCTCCACTACGCCTCCACTTTCCCTGTTTCCAAGGAAAGTAGATCCCCAGAAAGCCCGAGAAGGAAGCAATTCCCATAATGCACCTGAATTCCCACCATGGCCTCATTTATAGAATCTTGCTTAATTCCTAGCAGAGCCTTTGAGGGTGACTATCGCAGCCATTTGATTATATGTAAGGAAGCTGGGGCTCAGGTGGCTAAGCACTGGTGGATGAGGATGCCTTCATTCATTCCAGATCCACTTTCTCTCCCTTCAAGGCCTCCCACTCTATAACGAGCACTCGATAGGCCCTAGAGACGCGGAAGTCGGTAAGGCATAACCTTGCCCTCGGAGAACCTAGCACACGATCGTTCTGCCAACACAGGTCTGTCTCCCACGTGCAAGTTCTTTTCTCTCTCTTCTCCCCTCTCTCGCGAGTTGGCCTGATGACTTCCAGGCAGAGAGCAGCTCTCTCCGAGGGACCAGAGCTGGGAACGAGGCATTCGCAGGGTCTCTAGTCCCGGTCGGCGTCTACACGTCGTGAGGTGGTGCGGTCTCACGCACTCATCTCTAGAAAAAAAAATGTTTTTAGGCGATGTGCTTTCGTGGGCCAAGTAAATGTATCCCTTGAAGAGAACCTTCTATAACGATCCCAGACTTTGTAGAAACAGAGGCCAGAACTCCAGGAAACCCTGCTGAGGGCAATGTTACTGAATTCACTTACGGCAGCAACATGTTGGCTCCTTGTTCTCTTGCACACATGGAAAAATACGTTCTTTTTTTTTTTTTTTTTTTTAAAATTTTTTTTT
>NW_023237822.1:0-1121 GCF_002007445.2 Ailuropoda melanoleuca | reverse complement strand
TTTGTTTTCCACTCCCCTTAGGTGCAAACTGCTTCAATGTGTTCTAATTTCACTGGAACCACTTTATCTCTCTCATTCCTTCCTCTGTCCCATCCAACTGGACTTCCATTCCCACCACGTATTGTGATCCCTGTATTGCTAAGTCCAATGAACACTTCTTTTTAAAATATATTACATGCATTATTTTTAAACTTAGTAGTCAACCCAGCAAGCAAACATGCAATTTCTTGGCTCTGGATAAGCTGGTTAGGCTCTCAGATGAGCTAAGTAAAGTCTCTCAGGTTTCACTCTCTCTGATCCATTCCTGAAATTCCTGTTGAGCTCTCAGACTCACCTGGGTGGGGACTACAAGATGAAAGTCTCCATGTAGGGGTCCAAATTCCTCCCTGGATGTTTAGTGATGGAAACTCAAGCCCGCTTACAGAAAGGATAGCAGAAAGCAGTGATGCAAAGGTCCCTCAGCAGGGCTTAGGAAACCAAAAGCAACAACCATGCCCTTTCCCACCCGAGGATGCAACATGGCGATGGACTGCATTGGAGAAGATATTTACAGCTCCCTGTGTCTGCTCTGTAAGTACTGTTTCCTTTGTTATCCCATCTCTGAGGATATTATTTCCCTGTGGGTCACTGGTCTGGGCAGAAAGGAAATGTTTGCCAGCCAGTTCTCGTCCCAGGAGACAAGATTAGAAGTCAGGTGAATGATGTTTTTCTTACTTCTTCATGATCTTGCCTGACTTCCAGAGCTCTAACTATTTCCATTTTATCCACATTTGGAGTTCATGTTTTCTTCAAATCTAAGACTGAGGAATCTGCTTAACCAGGACTCACGGACCTCCAAAGTATTGTGTTATGGCGGAGAAGATCTCCTGATATCTCTAGAACAATGCTACTCCCCTCTTCAACGAGAGGGATGCATTCATTTGCTGTGAATATTTTGGTGCTGTGCTCTTGTCTTCATGATGCTTTTGACTATTCAACCAGGTGAATCATGCTGATAAAACAAATTAAGAGGTGTCATTTAGTGCCCCATTTTAAAAAGTGTGTTAATTATGAGATATTTAGATCATTTTATGCACCATACCCTGAGCTGCGAATCCTATGTGGATTGTTTTTTTTTTTTT
>NW_023237821.1:0-1120 GCF_002007445.2 Ailuropoda melanoleuca | reverse complement strand
TTTTTTTTTCCCTGTCAGATGAGCCTGGGTAATCCCATGATCCTCCTTAATACAACTTACCCAGCGGCTACTAACAGTACTTGAGGTTGGCTTAGTGATTGGAATCCACTTAGCATTCTTGTTCTTACCCTAAATTGCTCCGAGGCCTAGAAGGCATGGCCTTCTTGGTAGGGGCTTAGCCAAAGGCAAGGTTAGTTGGATAAATTGTAGGTTTGCTTTGCTTCTGAATCCAAAAGAAGCTCCTTCCCAAGCCTTAAGACATCTTGTACCTTCTTTCTCCCCTCTCCTGTCTGCTTCCATACTTCCTCTTCTCAGAATGTACTCTGGCCTCCCAGGGAAGACTCTCTACTTTCCAAGGTACTCGCTACAGTGATGAAAGGGCCCACCTGATTCAACCGAGACTCCCTTAGCCATAAATTTACGATACTTACAGTGATTCTTTTGGATTAGGCCTTTAGTTAAAATGAGAAATATGTTACCTAGAGGAAGCTGAGCTGTCTGGAGTTTCTGGAATGTTGAGTGGATGGCAGCTGGTTGACAGGATGGTTCACTAAGGGTACCAGGGTAGATAGAGCTGAACTCAAATTGCTGCTAGACCACTTATTTGCCAGGTGACCCTTGGATAGTTAATTGAACCTCTTTGAACATCCCTTTCCTCATCAGTAAAGCAATAAGTCCTTATCTGATGTTGCATTGGGAGGATAAAATAACTTCATACCTGTTAAGGCACCTGGCACAGTTTGGGGAGTTCTGAGTACATGTGAGGCCCCTCGCATTCCCCACACTGATGGCAGATAACATTAATGGACCAACACATTCAATAAATTTGTGCTGATTTTATCCTCTGTTTACTGACCACTTGACAAAGAGATGACATTAGTCGTCCAAGGTCACACAGCTAATAAGGGACAGAACTGGTTTTTGATTCTAGGTCTATAGGAAACAACTTTGATGTTTTTGACTACTGGTTGACCTTAGGTAAGCTACTTTAATCATCAGTTTCCTGGAGGAAGAAATCATCTTCTCACCTGTAAAATGGAGACAATATAACCTATCTTACAGAGTTACTGTGAGGATGAAATCAGTCAGTGATGATAGCATAAGACTTGATCTGTTGTGA
>NW_023237820.1:0-1120 GCF_002007445.2 Ailuropoda melanoleuca | reverse complement strand
CTCAGCCAGCCTTTTTTTTTTTTTTTTTTGAGGCAATTATTTCATATGTAGCTATAGACTTAGTGTGTCCCTAAAAGGGGGTGAGTTCAGGATCTTCTCACATTGCTATCTTGAACCTGAACCTCCAGATGTTGTATTCTCAACCTCCATACCTGTGGATGTGACCTTGTTTGGAAACAGGGTCTTTGGAGAGGATCAAGTTAAGATGCGATCATTAGAGTAAGCCCTAATCCAATATGGCTGGTGTCCTTATGATGTTGCAGGGGAAAAAATCAGACTGGCAAGAGACCAAGTGACGCTCGGAGAAGTAGGACAACTCGGGTTTATTTTGCTCCAGTGGACCCAGATGAGCTTGTGCTCAAAATTCTGGGCCCCAGGCAACGGGATTATAGGGCTTTTATAGGGGCCTGCAGGCAGTCAGGTTCCAAGGGCTATGCTGACTCCTGGTAGGTGGATTTAAACTGGGAGGATGGGGGGCTGCTTTAGGCAGGAATAGTAGTACAGGGAGCCTGTGGCGGGAAGCCTGTTTACAGAAGCAGAAAGGGCTGGTTATCTCTTGCTCCCAGCGGGGCTTCTGGTTATCGCTTGCTCTACAGACTGAGCCAGTAACTTTCCATCTTCTGGGGCCTGCTAGCCTGGGCCTGCTCTGGGTAATTTTCCTCTTGAAAGAAAAGAGGAAATTTGGCACCAAGGCAGACATGTGTAGAGGGAAGATGTTGTGAAGACATGGGAGGACACCATCTACAAGCCAAGGAATTTCCATGAAGCTACAGAAAGCTAGGAAAGAGGCATGGAAAAGACTCTCCTCACAGCATTCAGAAGAAACCAACTCTGGTAACATCTTATTTTCGACTTCCAGCCTCCAAAACCATGAGAGAATATACTCTATTGTTTAAACCACCCAGTTTGTGATACTTTGTTATGGCAGCCCTGGGAAATTAATACGGCATTCAGTATGGTGTGTCAGGCATTTTCCTAAAGTAACAAAAGATGTTATTTCAGGGGAAAGAAAAGGAATAAAACAATGGTGGAGTGGTATGACTGACATGTAAAGAATGTAATGTTCCTTAATTTTAAGCTCTGACATAATAAAACAATTATGGTGAGTGGTGATCAATTG
>NW_023237819.1:0-1120 GCF_002007445.2 Ailuropoda melanoleuca | reverse complement strand
GGGCTCTGGGCTGCCCCTGGAGTCCAAAGGGCCCCAGGATTCCAGGGCCAGTGTTCTCGGGACAAAGGGTCTCAGCAAGGCCCAGAGAGGCCCAGAGACAGAGTCTGGGCCCACATTCAGACTCCCAGAGTGCAGACCCCAGGCCAGATCGCAGACAGAGGGACAGAACCAAGGGACAATGGAGATGATCTCTGAGGGTCCTGCTGGAATCAGAGAAGGGAGGGAGCCGTGTTCTCCACCATGAATAATGCAGGAGAGGAAGCACAGGGCGGGAGGAGCTGCCAGGGCGCCCAGCCTGTTCCCAGCCAGGCTGCTGCGAGCACGAAGCCTCCCAGCTGAGCCTGGAAAGCAGTTATCACTGGTGGGTGATTAAGTTACTAATCCTTCAGGGAGAAGACATTTAGAGGCCCATATTAAAGCAGCGCGCGGCAAAATTACATTCCGTTTCAATTTAGTTTAGCAATTCCCGTGATTTAGTTAAATGAAAAGCAATTGTTCCAATTAATAGTATTGAATGTTATTCGTCAAAAGTGTCAAAACAGCTCTGTGGCTGCATTAGTAACCCATTCTCTCATCGGAGATATGGGTGATTCCTCAGGATAGGATGGGAAAACGGTAGGGTGGGGGGGCTTTGGGGAAAAGGTCAAAGTCAGAGGGCGCATTTATATGCACGTGCACCCATGTAGGCTCACGTGCGTGTGCCCTTTATGCCTGGATGAGTGTATATGTGGGCACGTGTGCTGTATGCATACAGATGCAAACTGTTCTAAGTATGCGTATTTATATGTACTTACGTGCATAGATGCCAGTGCGCCTGAGTGACTGGGCACACGAGTGTGCACCTGTGTGTTGCCAAGCCTGTAAGCACACATATGCAAATATGGGCAAGTGCCTTGTGTGCCCACGGATGTGAGCTTGTGTGAATTTGTGTGCATGTGTGCACAAGTATTCAGAGAGTTGTGCGTTCAAGTGTGTAAGTGCATATGCACTGTGACTCCGGCTGTGCTGGTATCCAAGGGAAGGCATCGTGAGCGTGCACAGGTATGCATGGTTCAGGCTACGTCTATGTATGTTGTAAACGTCTGCCTGTACCAGGGCAGGAGGTGAGGGGTGCTTGCTG
>NW_023237818.1:0-1120 GCF_002007445.2 Ailuropoda melanoleuca | reverse complement strand
GTGTGTGTGTGTGTGTGTGTGTGTGTGTGTATGCGTGCACACATCACATGTTGTTTACCCATTCATCTATCGATGGACACTTTGGTTACTTCCATATCTTGGCTATTATAAATAATGCTGTAATAAACATAAGGGTCCCTATGTCTTTTTGAATTAGAGTTTTCATTTTTGGGGGTAAATATCCAGCAGTGGGATTACTGGATCAAATGGTATTTCTATTTTTAATTTTTTGAGGAACCTCCCTACTCTTTTCCATAGAGATTACACCAATTTACATTCCCACTAACAGTGCACAAGTGTTCCCTTTTCTCCACGTCCTCTCCAACATTTGTTATTCCTTGTCTTTTTGATACAACCATTCTAAAGGTGTGAGGTGGTATTCTGTTGTATTTTCATGTGCATTTCCCTGATGATGCGTGATGTTGAGCATCTCTTCATGTTCCCGTTGGCCATCTGGATGTGTTTGGAAAAATGTCTATTCAGGTCCTCTGCCCATTTTATTTTATTTATTTTTTGATGTTGAGCTATATAAGTTCTTTATATATTTTGGGTATTAATCCATTTTCAGATATGTCATTTGCAAATAACTCCTCCCATCCAGTAGGTTACATTTTCATTTTATTGTTTCCTTTGCTGTGGAAACCTTTTTATTTTGATGTAGTACCGATAGTTTATTTTGCTTTCATTTTCCGTCCTGGGGAGATAAAGCCATAAATATGTTGCTAAGGCCAGTGTCCAAGAGATCACTACATCTGTTTCCCTTTAAGAGTTTTATGCTTGCACGCCTCACATTTAAGTCTTTAATCTATTTTGAGTTTCTTTTTGTATATGATGTAAGCAAGTGACCCCATTTCATTCTTCTGCATTAGCTGTCCACGCAATTACATCATTTATTAAAGAGATAGTCATTCTCTTATTGCATAATCTTGTCTCCATTGTCATAGATTAATTGATAATAAAAGTGTGGGTTAATTACTGAGCTCTCTGTCCTGTTCTATTGATCTATGTTTCTGTTGTGCCAGTACCATACTGTTTTGACTGCTATAGTTTTGTAGTATATCTTGAAATCCAGAATTGTGATATTTCCAGCTCTATTCCTGTCTCTAGATTGCTTTGGCTG
>NW_023237817.1:0-1120 GCF_002007445.2 Ailuropoda melanoleuca | reverse complement strand
AGCCCCACATTGGGCTCCTTGCTCAGCGGGAAGCCTGATTCTCCCTCTCACACTCCCCTTGCTTGTGTTCCCTTTCTCTCTGTCTCTCTCTGTCAAAGAAATACATAAAATCTTTAAAAAAATAAAATAAAACAAGAAAGTGCCTGAAGTTTAGTATGTGTGTTAGGGAAAAGAACGCAAAGATTGTAAATAAGACAGCAAATTCTACTAAAATATTTCCATGCTCCTTAAGGTTATAATAATGCTTACTAGCCTCAACCACTTTGGTCTTATGTGTTATTGAAGAATCTTGTCTGGACTAGCAAGTACAAAATTTTCAAGATTGTTCTTATACCAGGCATATTAAAGACAGGGAGAGAGACAAGTTCCAATCTTCCTATTCTCTACTTGTATTTCTGGGAAAACCCATTTCTATTTCTGAATATTCTCCCTTCAGGAATACTGTGTTGTATACCAAAGACAATGATAATGACCTTGGATTTCAGCTCTTCTGGGTCCCTCAGCTCCTTTGTGACATGAGTGTGGAAAATAGGGGAGAGTAGGGGACTTGGAAAAGAATCCTCAGAGCATTTAGAGTCTCTTGCATTTTCTGCACAGAGAGAATATAATTCTAACTGGGGCTTTTTAAAATAGCTACCCTGTCTCCCTCCGTGTGTCAGAGCAAGGCAGTTTTCTATTGGTATATGTTACCACATGTTACATCAGAAGTTGGAACTTATTCTACAAGTATATATATATTATAATAATGTTTATATATTTATATTATATACATTGTATTATATTTTATTATATTATTGTATTGCATTATAAGTACATAGCATACATAAATATAGAAATATATTGCATATTATTTATATTACCTATATTGTATTGTATTATGGTATATATTATATATATTGTGTGTATATATATATCCTTGAACTCAGTGAAAGATTCCAGTTGAAACTGACTGTTGTTTTCTATTTACAATTTAGATAGTACTCAGACTAAAGAACTTATATTGTAGTATGTAATTTTTAAAAATTTTTCTATTGAATTCAACCAACTCATGATTTTAAATACTAGATCTTCCATCTTTTTCCTTGTTATACCCTCTACTCCTTCTTACACATTGGTTAAG
>NW_023237816.1:204-599 GCF_002007445.2 Ailuropoda melanoleuca | reverse complement strand
CCTAAATCTAATGGGAGCCCCTGGCAGTCTGTGTCGTGAGAGGACAAGGTCAGAATCCGTTCACTGCGACCATCACACAGGCCTGGGACAAGGGGTGGCTTTGCCGGGACCCCAGAGCAGCCCAGCCCCTCTGAGCTGTGTTCCATGCCCCGCCCAGCCCCTGGCTCATCCTCGCATTGCCGAGTGTGTGCCCCAGCCTCCTGTGAGAGCAGGTACGGAATGTATGTAGAGGTCCTGCCCCTGATGGCGTCCCTAGAAGTAGACGCCAGAACACCCCACTGTGCAGATGGGGAGCCTGGGAGGCCCTGAGAGGCACAGGTCTGTCCAGGGTCACAGCCCTGGGCACGAGCAGGAGCCCGGTCTGAACCCAGCTCCGCGTCCTCACAGCGGGGACA
>NW_023237816.1:0-150 GCF_002007445.2 Ailuropoda melanoleuca | reverse complement strand
GGGCTGTGTGGGTGTCACTGTATGGACGGGCCATGGGGGAGAGGGTGAGCATTGAGCAGCTGGGGGAGGGGGGCCTTTGGGGGGCTCTTGTGTCAGGAGGAAGTCGGGCAAGGGGACCCCAGGCGGTGGTGACCTCACTTCCCTGACAAC
>NW_023237815.1:0-1120 GCF_002007445.2 Ailuropoda melanoleuca | reverse complement strand
CCACATATGAGTGAAATCATGTGGTATTTGTCTTTCTCTGACTGACTTATTTCACTTAGCATTATATTCTCTAGCTCCATCCATATAATTACAAATGTCAAGATTTCGTTCTTTTTTATGACTAATATTCCATTAAACACACCCCCCATATTTTCTTTATCCATTCATTAGTCGATGGACACTTGGGCTTTTTCCATGATTTGGTTATTGTAGATAATACTGCTATAAATATCAGAGTGTATGTATCGCTTTGAATTAGTATTCTTGTATTTTTTTGGATAAATACCTAGTAGTGTGATTGCTGGGTCATAGGGTAGTTCTATTTTTAACTTTTTTAAGAACTTCCATACTGTTTTCCAGAGTGGCTGCACCAGTCTGCATTCGCACCAACAGTGCAAAAGGGTTCCTCTTTCTCTGCATCCTCGCCAGCACCTGCTGTTTCTTGTGTTATTGATTGTAGCCATTCTGACAGGTGTGAGGTGGTTTTGATTTGCATTTCCCTGATGATGAGTGATGCTGAGCATCTTTTCATTTGTCTGTTAGCCATCTGGATGTCTTCTTGGAAAAATGGCTATTCATAAAAACTACTTTTCATATTATTATTATTTCTGGTATTCTAAAATATGCTGTGTTAACTACTTGCATACATTGTTGACCCATTAAAACTATTCCCTCAATTATGGTGCTGGGTAGCATTCTCTGGTCAGAGACTGAGCATTGCCTGCATTTTTTCCTGTGTATTGCTTTCCAGAGTCAGTCTACACAATAGGCTGCAGGGAGAAAGACACCCTACAGAGGCTTCTCTTCCACCACCATCTCACTGACATAGATGGTGCCTACTACTTTAATTTAGATGTAAAATAGTACTTCAGATTGTTTTATTTGGTACTCCTTTGATTACTAACAAAAATGAATATTTTCCAAATATGAAAAATCTATTTTTATTTTCCTATATGGGACTAATTTGGTAATATTTTTCTCTATTATGATCCAGATTATTTCTTTAATAAGTTTAAGTAAATTTCTATCATGATTTTTAAACTTTTGAAATTTTTAAAAAAGATTTATTTATTTGAGAGAGAGAGAGAGAGAGAGAGAGAGAGAGAGAGAACATGAGCAG
>NW_023237814.1:0-4443 GCF_002007445.2 Ailuropoda melanoleuca | reverse complement strand
CACCTGTCATACCATCCACAAGAGGGCTGATTTTCTTTCTTTGTGCCTTCTTCACGCAGGAACTGAGCAGAGCCTAGGAAGCTTTTGGAGCCAGTGTTTGCAAACTGGGGTCAAGATTCTTCAGGCAGGAAAAAATAGTCTTCAAAATAACAATATATGTTTCAGATCTATATGCACCTTAAAATGTCTTCAGTAACATCTCATCTAAGCCATTGTGACCAATAGGGTTCATGCTTCAGAGTAAGAGACAAGAAAGTAAGTAGTTCTTGGAGACATCTTCTAATGCGGTGGTACACATGTAACTAAATAAGATGTTATGGACCCCCAAACACAAATCCACTCCTCTCCACAGCNTCCACTCCTCTCCACAGTTGGGCAAACCTTCTATCTAAGCAAGACTAACCTCAGCTTCAGGTACTTCCAAGACCCCAAGATAGACCCCAATTTCAGAAAAGCCAAAACAATCTTTCACTGGTATTAACTAAAACAAAATTTGACTCACTGGCCTGACCTCTCCTTATTCTCATAAAGAACCTGCCCATTGTCCTTTACTTAAATCCTAAAGTATTGAGTGCAAAATGACCCACTTCAGGGAATGTTGTAGGTGTTCCACTGGGCATGGTACCTTGGGTCCACACAACCAACAAAGCAAATTGACCTGGAACTGGCATCCCCAGTAGTAGGGAAGCCTTCTCACAAGTAAAAAGAGAGCGAAATTAACTAGGAGAATTTGACAACTCTGTTTACACGATAAGGTCATCCAATCCTCTTAACAGTCCCGTAGGGTAAATATGATCGTTTTCAGTTTCCAAAGTTAGGACATGGTGACTTAGAGAGGTTTTAACTCAATAATTGCAATATTTACCTAAGTAAATGGCAAGAACGCTGCAATTCCAATGGTTTGGGAGTAACAGATGAAGAAGAAAGAGAAAAATGTGGTTTAAGGATTAAGCCAAACAGTTATGCAAACCACATCTCTTATAGTAAGCAGATGGTGAGACAGGGAAACAAAGAAAAGAAGTGCATGAAATGCAGACTTCGGTTTGTGCCTCTTAGAGTGTATTTTTCAGTTCAGGAATCAGAAGTGTTCCTATACACTTCCTTAAAAGTCCTATGGAACGCTTCAACCCACAAGTTGTGAAACACCATTCTAGTAATGTAGACGGTTCAATTTATTTTATATAAATCTTTTAGAGATGGTTAGCTGGAAGGCTAATAGCAATGTGGAGTGTGCATGAAGCCTCATTCCTTCCTTTGGCCCTTCTGGACTTATTATGTACGAGAGGTGGGTTAACTTTACTTATGTAATGTGGGAAACATATAAATCTCAGTGCCCTGAAATAGTCTTCAGGGAGGTATTGACTTTTTATGGATGTAATTATTTTATGAATGATCACAATGTTTTAAGCCTTAGAGTGATATTTCACAGTGAGTTATGATGTTTCACTGCATTAATATTTTCACAGATCCTTCAGTCACAAGAAAGTTCCAGAGAAGGGAGAGCAGGCATCATAACTGCCAGACTAAAGGAAATGTCATGGAAGTCAGGTCACAGGGAATCATGATATTAAGTAAGTAGAGATTACATTTGGGGCATATAGTTGGACTCTTTCATAACCCAACTCAGGCCTGCATTTGCAAAATGGATGGGTTTATTACAAAAATGAGGACATATTCCAAAACACTGACAACCAAAAGTCCACAAGGAAGCAAACATCTTCCTCTGTCTCATTCTCAACTCTGTTCCTGATTCTTCTTCTCTCCCTGCTCTTTAGAATGCTTTTTAAAATTTTAAACCAAATGGTGAAAAATTTTATTGCTATGTTTTACGTATTTTCCTTGCAAACAATGAAAAATACCAGCCCAAACTCAGACTGGAAACTGCTGGCTACAGATCCAAGTTCCCAGGAGGGGATTCTGATGTGTTTAGTTCCAGCTGGGCACCCAACCCTAAGCTCACCCACTGTAGGACTCCACGGGGGCTAGGGGGTGCTGGCAGGATCTTCTTCCTACACTAACTTGTGTCCCAGAAGCACAGCCTGTGACCACAAAATGAGCTCATTGCTTCCAGGAGCCCATTTAGAAAAATACAAATGTTGGTTGTTTCTGCAAATGACAGGTAAATTGGATACATCTAATTTTCCTCTTCATCTCTAACACCAAACAGTCAAAATGAGGGCAGAAAATCAGAAACAGGAAGAAGCTTGCATAAGAACTGAAAGTAGGAAAGAACATGAAACATCAAACATACATTTCGTCTGAGAGTGGTACTTATGTGGCCACACACCTATATCATCCTGGTGAATTTTGAGAAGAAATCCTGGTGAAACCTACATTTGAAGGACCAGTGGTGGGAGCAGAGTATGGGCTTAGAAGTTGTTATTTCAGCCACTTTGTTCTCCAGAGATCATTAGTAGTTAGAACTGGCTATACAGACTCAAGATACAACTATTCTAACAAGAAAGCATGTGAGTTCGGGCAATGTTCTTGGATAGAACCTCACTAGCATGGAATAATGAAAAGCATACCCTCCAAATGTCATGGTGGTCCACCTTACTCCTGTGGCCAGTGCAGGGACAGGGGGCACCAACAGACATCTTTACTTAGGTAAAGATGGGATGCAAGAAGCAGCTGCCCATATTACAGGGGACAAACAGGACACAGAAAGAAACGCCTTTTCTTCATAATTATTACTCTGGAGAACAATTCATTTTGGTATCTAGAAGGAACTGTGAATCCAAAAAAGGAGATAAATATATCATTATTTTCACATAGCAGATGCCACAATGAGCAGCAAAGGAACTATTTCAAATACAGTGAATTGAAACAGTAAGCATTATTCAGCTGGAGGTCTTGTAGGTTGATGAGAAAGGCTAGACTTTGCTTCTAGGTCTACCAGGTGCATTCACATGTCTGGAAGTTGGCTGGTGGTCACTTGGGGTGATGGACACAACTTACTATATGTGCCTTGTCATCTAGCCAGCTACAGTGGGCATTTCCCCTGCAGGAGGCAGGGCTCCAAGAGAGAAAACAAGGAGCCCAGGGCCTCTTGAGGCACAGACTCAGAACAACACAGGTCCCTTCTGTTTTCACTTCTATCAATCAATGCAAGTAACAAGCTCCATCCAGATTCAAAGGGTGGAGAAATAGGTCCCCACCCTTTGGGGGAACTACAAGGTGATATTTCAAAAGGTATGGACACGAAGAAGGTGGGAAATTGGAGAGACTTTTGCAATCAGTATACCATACCATACGTAAATTGAAAATGAAATTTCAAGATTTATCACAAGAAATAGATGATAGGAAGTATCTACTTGTTGTTTGAAGTAATATAAAGAAAATATGGATCCTTGAAAGTAAAAATAGATGAATGAGATTTTAAGTCAAGAGACAGGAGATTTTTTTTAAAAAGAGGAGAGGGACTTAAAAACATAAATATAGTCATAGTGGAATTTAGGATACCTGCAAAAAGTGCTATGGATTATTATTTTTTAAAAAGATTTATTTATTTATTTTAGAGATAAAGAGAGAGTGGCAGTGAGGGGCAGAGAGAGAGGGTGAGTGAATATTAAGCAGACTCTGTGCTGAGCACAGATCCCCACATGGAGCTCAATCTCATGACCGACCCTGAGATCATCACCTGAGCCGAAACCAAGAGTTGGAGGCCCAACCATCTGTGCCACCAAGCACCCCAAAATATCCTATGGATTATAATTGGCAATGGGAATAACTAAGTCTGAGGAGGTGAGTTCTGGAGATCTCTTGTGGAATAGTGACAAAGGGCATATGGAAATAACAAAAGGAGGAGAAAAGACTTAAAAAAAGGGAGTCATAAAATCAGAACTGTAACATCCTCATGACACTCCTGCAATGTGAATGACACAATGGATGGAACACTATTGAATGGACTTAAAAGAAGAAAATATTGTAAACTGATTGAAGACCTACACATGTTTTTTTTTTTTTTTTAAAAGATCTTATTTATTTATTTGACAGAGATAGAGACAGCTAGCGAGAGAGGGAACACAAGCAGGGGGAGTGGGAGAGGAAGAAGCAGGCTCATAGCAGAGGAGCCTGATGTGGGGCTCGAACCCATAACGCCGGGATCACGCACGCCCTGAGCCGAAGGCAGACGCTTAACCGCTGTGCCACCCAGGAGCCCCTGAAGACCTATACATGTTAATCCTCACAAGTTGCTGAGTATCAAAACAAAATCTAATGAAAACAGAAAGCAAACTAATTATAATATCCCATTGCATGCATCTACCACGTTCCCTTCATCCATCCATTCATTCATTCATTCATTCATTGATGGACACTTAGGCTCTTCACATATCTTGGCTGTTGTGAAAGCTGGTGCAATGGACATGGGTGTACAGATATCGTTTTGAGATCTTGAATACAATTCTTTTGGATATATACAAAGAAGTGCAATTGTTGGAT
>NW_023237813.1:0-1120 GCF_002007445.2 Ailuropoda melanoleuca | reverse complement strand
TGAAACTAAAATAAAATATATGAAGTACTTAGAATGGTAACTGACTCCAAAAGTACTCAGTATTAGCTATTAGTATCATCAGCCTCGTCATTATTTCTTTTAATTGTCTCTCTTGTGTGTTCCTTTTTTCCCTTTATCATGTCAATCATTTCACTGAACATGTTTAAGTACGTAGGACATCTAGAGAAGCACTGTAGAGGGATTTGTGATACAAAGAATAACCGAAATGTGGATATTCTGTACACAGGAGCTCACAATCCAGAAGATGGGACAGAGATGTAAACACATTAGCAGTCTACCTGCTAGTGAAGTCATGACACTTTTTTGCCCTTATTTCTGTGTATGTCTGCATTTGCTAACAAAATACATAGCCCCTCATCGTCTTAGTCTTCTCAATAGCCCAAGCACCTAATCTGGCCCTAGATTACATACTTGTTCGATACATGTTTAGAACAAACAAGCAAATGAACGAATGCTTTGCATTCAGAGCAAAGAGAGCTAACTTCACCTCGAGAAGATGGGGTGGCCTCACCAAGGAGATCACATTTGAGCCAGCTTTTAAAGAATAAATTGAAATTCGATACATGAAAAGGGCTGAGGTGTGAAAGAGCTTTCTGGGGAAAAAGGAACCATATAAAAATTCAATTATAAATTCTTTGAGGGTTAGAGTTGTAGCTTTAAATTCTCTTATAACAGCACACAGGACCTTGAAGAGTGCATGAACAAGAAAAGTTATCCTTAGACAACTGAATATCAGCAACCATTAATATTTTTTGAGCACTTAAACATGCTGGTACTGTATAAATGCCTTACAGTATTAACTTATTTCATCTGCAAAACACACCTATGAAGTAGGCATTCATTTTACTTAGGAACAGAGAGGTTAAGTGATTTGCTCAAGTTCACACAGCCAGGAACTAGCAGAGCCAGCTTTCAAACCTGGACAGTCTGGATTGAGAGCTTAGAGTCCTACAGGCTCTCTCACCTCTGTATTTATTCACTCCATCATTCAATAAATACTGATCACTGGCTTTGTGCCAGGCACTGTTCTGGGCATTCAAGTAGTGCTTACTATTGTGAAATTTGCATTCCAGAATGAGAAGAAAAACAATAAACTAAA
>NW_023237812.1:0-1120 GCF_002007445.2 Ailuropoda melanoleuca | reverse complement strand
ACACACACACACACACACACACACACACACACACACACCTTGTTTATCCATTCATCTATGGGTGGACACTTAATGTTGTTTCCCTATATTGGCTATTGTAAATAGTGCTGCAATGAACATAGGAGTGCATATATCTTTTCATATTATTGGGGTTTTTTTCCATATAAATAACAAGAATTGGAATTGCAGGATTGTATGCTACTTCTATTTTTAATATATTGAGAAACCTCCATACTGTTTTCCATAGTGGCTGAATCATTTTGCATTTCCACCAACAGTGAATGAGGGTTCCCTGTTTCTGCATCCTTGCCAACACTCATCATTTGTTATGTTTTTAATAATAACCATACTAACAGATGTGAGATTATATTTTGTTGATTTGTTGGTTTTGATTTGCATTTCTCTGACGATTAGTGATTCTGAACATATTTTTAGGTGTCTTTTAGGTATCTGTATATGTTCTTTGGAGAAATGTCTATAAGGTCTTCTACCCACTTTTAAAATTTTTTTTCAATACTGAGTTGTACGATTTTTTTGAAGTTTTTAATTTAATTCCAGTTAGTTGACACATGGTGTTATATTAGTGTCAGATACTGCTCATAACAACAAGTTGACTCCTTAATTCTCATCACCTATTCAAGCCAACCCTCCCACCTCTCTCCCCTTTAGTAACCATCAGTTTGTTCTCTATAATTAAGAGTCTGTTTCTTAGCTTGGCTCCCTCTCTCTTTTTCTTTCCCTTTGCTTTGTTTAGTTTCTTAAATTCCATGTATGAGTGAAAGCATATGTTATTGTCTTTCCCTGACTTACTTATTTTGCTTAGTATTATACTTGTTAGCTTCATCCATGTCATTGTAAATGGCAAGATTTCATTCTTTTTTATGGTTGAATATTATTCCATATATTATTCCATTATATATAATGAATTATAATATAATATATATATTTATATAATATATATAAAATCACTTCTTCTTTACTTCTTATTCCATTTATCTATTTTTTTTCTTTTTATTTTTTTAATGTTTTGTCATTATATTATATTAGTCACATCCCTGGTTTCCGATGTAAAGTTCAATGCTTCATTAGTTGCGTATAACACCCAGTGCACCATGCAATA
>NW_023237811.1:0-1120 GCF_002007445.2 Ailuropoda melanoleuca | reverse complement strand
ACTGAAGTAGCCAGTAAAGCTTTCCCCTATGCAACACTTAAAACAAGAAAGTCTGTTCATGGAGGAATCTCTTTAATTTTTTGTTGTATTCATCTATAGGATGACACATCTCAGCAACCTCAAAGGCAGAAAGCAGAAACATACAGCTGAGAGATGAGCAAGTTATTTAGTTGAGCTCATGGCAAATGCAGCATGCCAAGGCTAGCACATTAGAACACTTCTAGAATTTGTCAATTTTTGTGAACATTAAAGATCTTTATTTGATTTTAAATGTGAAACTTTTAATTTTATTTTGGCAAGCAGAAGCATTTGCACCCTAAATAAATAAGAGGGTACTAAGTGGCCTTTTCGTTTTTTCGTTGCTGGATTGGCTGCTATAGAGAGGAGAAACATGCCTCTATGTCTGTCGTATCTGTTGTTCCGATCACCTCACATGGACGATGATGTGACATGATATGTCTGATCATAAACAATATTATCTGGATGATTTGCCATACTTTGTTGAGCTGCATGAAAAGCTATGGATATTTTCCCCATTTGTTTAAGTCTCTTTCCTTTGAAAACTACAACAAATAATGTTTTTATTAAAAAAAATAGATCTTAAGAGGTTAGTCATTTTTGTAACCACTCATGTGGAAGAAACATCTCAATTTACTATCAAGGTGGAAAGTAATTTAACTTTCACTTGTTACACAAATAAAAATAATAATCATTGAACTGAGAAAAGGTATAACAAGTTTCTGATAAATTTTTCACAGAAAAAAAAAGTGAAATTATCACTGTAATACTGATAACACCTGCTTGGACTTCAGAAATAAAATAAATTTACAAAAACATTATTTTGGGAGTGACTGGGTGGCTCATGTGGTTAAGTATCTGCCTTCAGCTCAGGTTATGATCTTAGGGTCCTGGGATAGAGCCCCAAGTGAATTCTCTGCTCAGCGGGGAGTCTGCTTTTTCCCTCTCTCTGCCCTCCTCCACCTGCTTGTAGGCTCTGTCTCTCAAATAAATAAAATAAATAAATAAATCTTTAAAAAAAACCAGAAAACATTGTTTTTAAACTTTTGTTCCTAAATTTATTGTAGATGATATTTTTGGTTAGACGCAGTTTTTTTTTTTT
>NW_023237810.1:0-1119 GCF_002007445.2 Ailuropoda melanoleuca | reverse complement strand
AAAAAAAAATCCGTTGGCTGCCAGCTTGTGAAAACGTTATGTACATGACATAATGGTCTCCAGTTCAAAATACTTACTGTACAAATCTTAACATAAAGTCTAGAGTTTTACTCTCATGATAATATTCATCACTTAACTGGGTGTGAAAAATTATATGAAAGCTTTCTCGCCTGGAGGTCACAGTATGAACTAAAGGGGATACAGAAGACGCTAATAAAAGTGGGAAAACTCACATGATGAAGTGTTCAGATGTACCAGTAAGAACAAATAAAGCTTTTAGATATTTTTCTTATTGTTGTTATTATTTTATTATAATTACTCTTATTGTTTAAATCAGGGCTGCTTTTGGAAATTAGCTTGATTTTAATTACCATTCTGGAGAATATAGGGGCATTTATTTATTTAAGGTGACACAACTAAGTTTAAAGTTTTCTCTCCTACTGCTTCTCCTTGATGTTCGTTATCTGGACAAATAACATTATGTAGCATTGATATGAAATAAAAAGAACAGGTGGAGGCTATGGTTGTGTTTTGTTCCTTTTTTCTTTTCCCCAAGAGCGGTTTGCACTTGCTCTTGTTAGCAAATTGCAGCCTGTTGTGTTCACTTTCTGAAATAGAAATGGGAAGCAGAGATAAAAAGAGTAGCAACAAAACACATGATGCCCCCACCAGCAAGCTAACTCCAGCTCCGTCATCCATTGACTTCATTTAAAGAGAAAGATGGAAATCCCACCCTGTTCTATGGTAAGTATCTTGTTCAGTGGTTTAAGAAAAGAGCTAAAGAGGTTTCTAAATTTCTTATGTTTGTCTTTTTTAAATAATTCTTTAAAATGGATTATTTTGTGTGCTATTTGTTTTACAGACATTTATAGGCACTACTGTGTGTTTCTAGAGAGCAGTTTAGATGACCATCTTAAAACCAGTGGCCTAGACCAATGCTTCTTAAATTTTAATGTACGTAAGAACTGCTTGCAGATTGTGTTAAAATGCAGATTCTGATTCAGTTGGCCTGGGGTGGAGCATGAGATTCTGGATTTCTTTTTCTTTCTTTCCTTTTTTTTTTAAGATTTTATTTATTTATTTGACAGAGATAGAGACAGCCAGCGAGAGAGGGAACAC
>NW_023237809.1:0-1119 GCF_002007445.2 Ailuropoda melanoleuca | reverse complement strand
GGAGGCTGCCTGAGGACATCCGTCCAGTACGGTTCACGGTGAACAGTATTAGAAGCAAATTTCTACAATGTATAATCCCCTCATTTTTACCAGAGATTTTCCCATTAACATTGATTTGTTGACAAAACAAGTCTCGTTTTGAGGAAACCTGACCTGATTATTGACGTAAGTGCAGCAAGCATCCCCGTCCACAAACCAGCCTCCCACCTGTGTCCTGTTACCCACGGAGCAGGTTCTCGCACACAAACACGCTCGCTGAGTTCCTGAACTCTGTGGGGTGCAGGTGCGGAGACAGGGTGAATGTTTCATTTGTTCACAAAGGAATATGTTATCAATTGTCTGTAAATCGGCTGAAGATAAAAAGTTGTCTAAAATCTGGAAAGACAAACACTTTTTAAACGTCAGCAGAAATTCATAAAATTAGAATAGTTCTCCTTAGCTCATTCAGTCCTGGGGAATTGATTCTTGTTCTGCTCGGATATCGTTTTTTCACTAGTTGTGAAGATTTTGACCCAGCTCAGTTTATGATCTTCACGTTCCTAGAAACCTGTACTCGCCGAGCATGAAACACGGTTGCAGGAGGCTCTCAGGAAAGCACGTGAGTAAAAGCAGGATGGTCCGCGAACGGTGGAGGGTGTACCGTGCCCTCGCTTGCAGATCTGACGGGAACTCAGGACAACGCAGTGAAGGAATTTGGTTATTTCTGTGACACACGACACTTCAAGATAATAACATCCCAGGATATCTGACTTCTGGGAGTTTCATACGATTTTTAAAACACTTGTTTTAACAACATACCCACATAAATACATTCTCAGAGGGTCTAGTATCACCTGTTGGACAATGCTTCCATGTATTTTAACATACCAAATACACCTCATTAGTTTACTTTCTCAAAAAAATCTTTAAGATGTTCCAGGAGCTCTCTGGAAGATTTCAGCAAGATTGTTGTCAAAATACTGTATTTGAGGGGTGCCTGCGTGGCTCAGTCATTAAGCGTCTGCCTTAGGCTCGGGTCATGATCCCAGGGTGCTGGGATTGAGCCCTGCATCGGGCTCCCTGCTCAGCAGGGAGCCTGCTTCTCCCTCTCCCACTCCCCCTGCTTGTGTTCCCTCTCTC
>NW_023237808.1:0-1119 GCF_002007445.2 Ailuropoda melanoleuca | reverse complement strand
TTTTTTTTCTTTTAACCTTTATGTTTTTTTGTATTTCAGCCATATCCCTGGTAAATAGCATATAATTAGATTTTTTCAGGCCATCTTTATCCTTTATTCAGAATATTTACTGATAATTTAGCTTTTTATCTATTTTATTATTCAAAAAGAATTTATTCTGTCTATGTCTACTTTATTTTTCTCTCTGTATTGCCTCATTTGGACTTTCTTCTACAAGTTATAGTATTATTTACTTTATTCTATTCATTTAGTTGTTACTCTAGAGTCACAACATATGTAATTTAACTTATAAATGCATAAAGTTTTAATAAATACCTTTACTTTTTACATTAACTTAAAAATACTTCATTTAGCCCCCATATGATCTTATTTTGTTTTCTTAATGTACTTTAATGCTATCATCTTATTAACCCCCAAACACATTATTATTGTTGCTTATAACATTCAATGGTCATTTAGATTTACTCCCATTTAACACTTTCTTTGTTCCTCATTTCTTCTTGTGCCTCAGATGTTTCTCTGGGATTATTTTCTTTCTTCCTGAAGTATTCCTTGAGAATTTTCCTTTGAGGGGCCTAATGGTCACGCACTCTGTCAGTTTTTGTTGAACAGAAAATATCTGAAAGATCATTTTGTGTGTGGAATCTGTCGAGTTTTTTCCCCAAACATATCCAATACATTGTTCTCCTGTCTTCTAGCTTCCAGTATTACTCTTGAGAAGTTTTTCAGTATATTGAATGCTATTATAAATTAATTTTGCTTTAAAAATTTGTCTGTTTTAAGATTTTCTTTGCTTGACTTTCTGCGCTTTACTCTAGTGCATTTAGGTGTGAATTTCTTTTTATTTACCACACTCAGGATTCACTGGGCATTTAGAATAGGTTGATTAGTGGCTTCCATCTCTAGAAAAATTTCAGTCATAACCTGTCTAAATATGCCTCGGTCTCATTCTCCCTCCTCTAGAACTCCAATTAAGTATATATTTAATTTCTCCCTTTATTTTCTGTGATTTTAACATCTCTTCCATATTTTTCATCTTTTGTTGTGTTCTGCATTTTGAATAACTTCTTTTTTTTTTAATGTTTTTTTAAATTACATTATGTTAGTCACCATACAGTA
>NW_023237807.1:0-1119 GCF_002007445.2 Ailuropoda melanoleuca | reverse complement strand
ACACATATTTTATATGTAATATGTATTATATACTATATTCTTACAATAAGACTAGAGAAAAGTAAATGTTATGAAAATCATAAGAGAAAATACATTTATAGTACTGTATTGTAAAAAATCCATGTTATAGGTGGACTCCCACAGTTCACACCTGTGTTGTTCAAGGGTCAACTGTACTTACATCAACACAATTCTTGGCACACAAGAGCACAAAAATATTTGTTAATGAACGGATTTCTCCTTATTCCTTATCTCTAATTAAGCTGTTCTCCACTTTCAAATCTAGTTTCTACCCCATCCAGATTTATAAACATCATTCCCTTTTATTTTACTTGCCCTCAGAGTCTTCAGATAGCCCTATCCTATACTTCTTCGATGGCATGTAAACTAATGCCCTGCTATTTACTACGACAGAGTTAATTAAAATACTGGCTCTGCCACTTACTATTATGTGACACTAAGGAAACTGTTTAACCTCTCCATGCTACAGTTTTCTTATTACAAAATGGTACTAACAATAATATGTCTATATCTCAAAAAAGATTAAGTTATAAAGTTCTTAGAACTTTTGGCATAGAGTAAGGACTCAAGAGATGCTAGGCTTTTAGCCTGCCTGTTTTCATCCAAAGATGATCCTACTATTCATTTATCTGGTTTTTGTCCAGGCTGCATTACACTAATGGAAAAGTCACATATCTCTATGAATTAAATGCCCTGTATTAAGACTTTATTGCTTTTTGAGCTCTCAGTATCTAAAAACACCAACATTTGCTTCAAACATTTTCTGTTCACCTTGATTTCAAACCAAACTCTGTATCTTGTATACTCAGCAGATAAATCTCATCTACTTAAAACCTATATGTGCTGCTGTTTCCTCAGTCCAGAGGCCCCTCGGCATTATTTCCTTTAACCTCACTTCTGAATTTCTCCCTAGCTTCAGCCATTTTTGTTCATTTATCTAACAGCAGAAACACAGATTGCACTCACACTAACCTTTTCCTTTGGTATTCCCAACCTATTCCCAATAAATCCCTTCTTTTATCAATTTCTCCTTCTCTACTTCTTTTGCTCAGCCTGTCAACCTTTCTGGTCTCTGTCGAAGAAAACGTATTTTCACTT
>NW_023237806.1:0-1119 GCF_002007445.2 Ailuropoda melanoleuca | reverse complement strand
GGTCTGGTACCTATCCAGCTTAACTCAGGGGACCGGCTGAAAAAGGGGTCCCCTACTCCTCCGCCATCTTCAGGGTTTTTCCAGAGTAGATCTGGTTTTGAGCCTGTTTTCCTCTCATCATGGCCTCTGCTGTGTTCTGATGAGGCTAGGCTGCTCCCTCCTCCACTATGGCCTGGCAATGCTCTCAAAGTAGTCAGCTGGGGCAATTGTAGTTCTCACTTCATTTATTTCCTGTGTCTCAGGGACTTCTGTTCTTCATTGTTGGCTGCCCAGCGTCTAGGAAAAAAAGGTCACTTTTTTATATTTTGTTAATTTATTGATTGTTTTAGGTGGGAGTGTAATTCTGGTCCTGATTATGCCATCTTATTTGGAAGTGAAATTCCATGACATAAATATTTTGAGGTGAGGTTATATCATGGTAGATAGATTTTTATCACTTGGTAGATTTTCTTGGTAGAGTAACCCCCTATCACTTTTACCCATGACATTTTTTCCTGTACAGATTTTCCTTGTCCTGGTATCAGCTCCCTTAATATTTCACAACTACAGCAGCTTCTTAGTTGTTAGTTTAGGATTTGAAAATTATGTCTTTGTTCCTTTTTTTTTATTTCCAGACTTTGTATTTAAGATGTGTCTCATAACAACATATTGTGATCATTGATATCAGTACTGCTGCTATTTTTAATATGTCCCAACAATAATAGCCTTTAATTGGATTATTTAATCAATTTAGATTTAATGAAATTACTGATATATTTAGGTAGATATTTCTTTCTATTTGAAGAATACATTTCTATATATTATCTTTCTATTTGTGCACATTTAAATTTCCACTTCTATTTCTTTTTTACTTCTCTGGCATCTAACAGTTTTTGTATTCAATCCAGGTATCTATATATTCCCTGAACAGATAGAGTGATAAGTTGTCTATTGTTACATGTGCATCAGTAGTTTATTCTTTTATTATTGTATATTTGTTTATTTTTTTGAATATTCAGAATTTGTCTTTCTCCATTACTTTGTTGATGGAAATATGGGTTATTTCATTGTGTATCTATCTTAAAGGCTGTTATGAGGATACTGGACGTGTGTATGTGTGTGTGTGTGTGTGTGTGTGTG
>NW_023237805.1:0-1119 GCF_002007445.2 Ailuropoda melanoleuca | reverse complement strand
TAAAGTTTGCAGATTCACTCCAGGTGATACATGGAGAATGAGTCTAGGGGGAAGGTCAAGCAATAGCGAAAATATGGTGATGAGTTTGAAGGTTATTGAATGGTCCAAATGGAAGGTGGTAATTATTTGCACTAGGTGATATATGAGGAGTTTTAGTAAATTGTAGGCTATGATGATTAATATAATGTGTCAACTTGTTTAGGCTATGATGTCTAGTTGTTCAGTCTAACACCAGTCTAGAAGCTGTTGTGAAAGTATTTTTTAGCTATAAATAACATTTCTATCAGCTGACTTTTAGTAAAGCAAATTTCTTTCTATATGTTGGTGTGCCTCATTCAATCAGTTGAAGGTCTTGAGGGAAAAGATTGAAGGAAGAGGAGAGTAGGAAGAAGGAATTTTGCTTCCAGAATGCCTTCAAACTCAGAATCGCACCATTGACTCTGGCTAGAATTTACAGATGTTGACTTGCCCTATGGCTATAAAATATGCCACCCCCACAATTGCATTAGACAATTACCTAAAATTCCCCCCCCCGTTATCTTCATCCTATTGGTTCTGTTTTTCCTGATTAATGCATAGGTTATTGATTGATATGTGTATAGTTGACAGGATATGTGGACCATGAGTGAGAGAGGGAAATCAAGGATTTTTCTTTATGTTTGAGTTTTGAACAATGCATTGAATACTGATGCCATTAATGGATCTAGAAAACACCTAGTGGAACTGCTTTATATGGAGGAGAGATCAAGATTTCCATTTTACACATGTTAAGAGGCCTGTTAGAGTCCCATCTCCAATTGTAGTCAGACATACACACCTGGAGTGCCAAAAAAAAAAAAAAAAGTCAGGCCTAGAGATAGAGGTTCAGAGTCATCACTTTGTAGATATTATTTAAAGCCATGGACCTAGATGAGTTCACCTAGAAAGAGAGTTCTCCTAAGTACATCGAATTATACAGAGTGTCAATGGGCATTAAGAACCATTTCATAATAATGTATAAAATCAATACATAAAGACTGTTAATTTTAACTAAGAATTCAGTTGGCAATAAGGAACAAAGTTAAACTAAAGTAATATTCAGATAACCATATGAAATTCTGGGGCAGAGGGTAGAAAGGG
>NW_023237804.1:1439-1536 GCF_002007445.2 Ailuropoda melanoleuca | reverse complement strand
GGGAAAGCCCTTGAAGTCACGACGGCCTTATGGAAGGTGGAACAGGAATCAAGGTGTTTTGGTACCATGAATGAAACACGACGAACACAGCAGTGAT
>NW_023237804.1:400-1132 GCF_002007445.2 Ailuropoda melanoleuca | reverse complement strand
GCATGAATGAAAAGGTTCAGGATTTTCGAGGACTCAGCGCCCTTCTCATTGGTAATAAAGCAGAGCGTCCAGGAAAACACCTGCAGCGAACTGCAGCCATTTCACTGGGGACCCCGATTCCACATTGGGTGTAGGGGCCTGGGGAGGATCCAGCCCTTAGAACCAAGAAACAAAGTGTGAGTGGAAAGCCCTTGAAGTCACGACGGCCTTATGGAAGGTGGAACAGGAATCAAGGTGCTTTGGTACCGTGAGTGAAACACGATGAACACAGCACTGAGAAAGACAATTCGGCCAAAACCCTCTTCCAACAAAATGTTTACTGGGGAAATCCTGTCAAAACTGCTGGCGGCAATGGAACGAAAAGGCCCAAAACACGTCCGTCAGAAACAACACCGTACAGGGACCGTCTTAGCACTATCATCACCCTTCGTGAATAGGGAAACATGAGGGAAAGTGGTCGCGGAAGCCTGACGAGAGTGCCCCATAGTGGTCTCTGAGACACCACACAGTCCAGGGAAATATCAACGATCATCATCTCTTGTGAGTAAGGGAGCATGAATGAAAAGGTTCAGAATTTTCGAGGACTCAGCGCCGTTCTCATTGGTAATAAAGCAGAGCGTCCAGGAAAACACCTCCAACGAACATCAGCCTTTTCACTTGGGACCCCGAATCCACATTGAGTGTAGGGGCCTGGGAGGATCCATCCCTTAGAACCAAGAAACAAAGTGTGAG